>NC_080733.1:18002455-18157455 GCF_019097595.1 Hemibagrus wyckioides
GGTCATAATGTTATGCCTGGTCAGTGTATGTGTACTAGGAAAAGTGCATAAACTCCAATTACTCCAATAATGGAAATCTAAGGACAGTTGCTGTATTATACAGAAACGTTTTTAAAGCTGGAAATCATTTGATTCTTCAGAGGAGAGAAGGTATCACTATACGTGGCTATGATGGCGTATGGTCGGGCCGAATCAGACCCATGTGCATGATTTAAAACCTTCCTTGTTTTATTTAACTAAAAATGACATGACATAACAAACGAAACAAGAAATAAACAGTACGTAAATACTTGGAAACATGTCTGAAAACAAAACTATGTTAAAAGCCGAAACAGAAACACAAGGAACTAAGTGCGACAGTAAATGACACAAAATTGCAGCTATAAATAACGCAACACATTAGGGATAGTTAATAACAGGTGACATAACACATGACATGATCACATGGTGCTAAATAAGGTGTAGCAATGCACCCCTGAGCACCCCCTCTGGTGGTCTGGCAGTGAATTGTTCCAGTAGTTCCTTACAAGAACATTTACATGTAAAGTAACTGGAACTACTTTTTACATCTGTAGATGAATGGAATTCACCATCTGCCCTTTGACTTCCATTATGATTGATGATTGAGTTTAGAGTAACATCATTTTGGGGTTCGAGTCTAACCTGCTGTACCCTTTTATCGCACTCATGGTAGGTATCCTGGTGTACCGCGTGTTCAGAAATGAGAGCAAGCGTTCGGTGAAGATCCTCCACGCTCTGCTACACATGATGGCCTTGGTTATCAGCATTGTGGGTAAGTTCTATCTCTCTGTACACACAGGAATAAACTGACCTTTGACTATTTGTCCAGCATCTCTCTGTTCCTTTAGATCAGGGGTGTCCAATCTTATCCAGAAAGGGCAGGTTTTCATTCAAACCAAGCAGGAGCTATACCTGATTCCAACTGGCTAATCAACTGATCTTGGCTTTCAGTGGACTCAGATGTGGCTTCTGCTCAGTTGGAATGAAAACCTGCACCCACACCGGCCCTTTGCGGGTAAGATACACCCCTGCTATAGATGATCTTCTCTTTTTCATTTTGTAATCACTGAGTTCTGTGTCTCTTTCATCAGGTCTGGTGGCCGTGTTTGATGTCCACAATAAACATGGCTTCCCTAACATGACCTCTCTGCATAGCTGGTGTGGAATGCTCACCTTCATTCTCTTCCTCATTCAGGTGAGGCACATCTGGCCTGGCTCTCATGCTCACCTACACCTCAACATCTGGCTCTTGAGCCTCATCCCGGCTATGCAGTCCACACTTACACTTTAACTACACCCACACCCAGCCATACAGTCCACACTTACACCTCAACTACACTCACACCCGGGCATATAGTCCACACTTACACCTCAACTACCCCCACATCCGGCCATACAGTCCAAACTTACACCTTAACTACCCCCACATCTGGCTCTTGAGCCTCATCCCGACCATGCAGTCCATACTTACACCTCAACTACCCCCACATCTAGCCATACAGTCCACACTTACATCTCAACAACCCCCAAACCTGGCCATGCTGTCCACAATTACACCTCACCTTGGCCTTATCATCGTTACTACCTCCTGAACTACTCCACACCTGGCCTCTAAATCCTTACTTCCACCTGAACTACCCCACATCTGGCTTTATAATCCTCACCACCTCCTGAACTACCCCACACCTGACCAATTAATCCTTACTTCCACCTGAACTAAACAACCCCAAACCTACCATTTCAGTCATACCTAAACACACCTGCCAGTTTCAGTTCTATTCGCTGCATGTTTTAAGTCTAACTCTGAGTTCCTGTGCAGTGGCTGCTGGGATTGGGCTTCTTCCTGTTTCCCTGGGCATCATCAGCACTACGGAGATGGTATCTGCCACTGCATGTATTCTTTGGCCTGGTGCTCTTGGCCATGTCGGTGGCGTCCTCGCTTATGGGAATTGCAGAGAAAGCGATCTTCAGTGGCCTGTGAGTACTGCAGTAAATCTTTGGTCACTTATTCACCATCTTTGGTAGGATTATGGTCGGATATTTCAGATCTCTGATTCAGATGGTGGATTAATTCCACAGTACTCCAGGTTATCTAGGCAGAATTCATGCTAATTTCCTATCCTACACATTTTGCACTCCTTCAGCTGCAGATTTCCTTTAGTCTCATTTAGATTTATGACAGGATTTTCGATCCAGTCCTTCACAGTGGCAGGCTTCATGAAACTGAAGAGCTTATTTAGAGCAGCGTGAGTCACCAGAGCTTAATGAAAGCTCCAGAAAAAACACAGGATTCTGTCAAGAGTCTCTTGGCTGGAGGTCATCAGGAGGATGAGTCAGTCCAAAACAGTGACTATGATTCCCTGATCTGCGGAACATACACTATATTGCCAAAAGTATTCGCTCACCCATCCAAATAATCAGAATCAGGTGTTCCAATCACTTCCATGGCCACAGGTGTATAAAATCAAGCACCTAGGCATGCAGACTGTTTTTACAAACATTTGTGAAAGAATGGGTCGCTCTCAGGAGCTCAGTGAATTCCAGCGTGGAACTGTGATAGGATGCCACCTGTGCAACAAATCCAGTCGTGAAATTTCCTCGCTCCTAAATATTCCACAGTCAACTGTCAGCTGTATTATAAGAACGTGGAAGTGTTTGGGAACGACAGCAACTCAGCCACGAAGTGGTAGGCCACGTAAACTGACGGAGCGGGGTCAGCGGATGCTGAGGCGCATAGTGCGAAGAGGTCGCCAACTTTCTGCAGAGTCAATCGCTACAGACCTCCAAACTTCATGTGGCCTTCAGATGAGCTCAAGAACAGTGCGCAGAGAGCTTCATGGAATGGGTTTCCATGGCCGAGCAGCTGCATCCAAGCCATACATCACCAAGTGCAATGCAAAGCGTCGGATGCAGTGGTGTAAAGCACGCCGCCACTGGACTCTAGAGCAGTGGAGACGCGTTCTCTGGAGTGACGAATCGCGCTTCTCCATCTGGCAGTCTGATGGACGAGTCTGGGTTTGGCGGTTGCCAGGAGAACGGTACTTGTCTGACTGCATTGTGCCAAGTGTAAAGTTTGGTGGAGGGGGATTATGGTGTGGGGTTGTTTTTCAGGAGCTGGGCTTGGCCCCTTAGTTCCAGTGAAAGGAACTCTGAATGCTTCAGTATACCAAGACATTTTGGACAATTCCATGCTCCCAACTTTGTGGGAACAGTTTGGAGCTGGCCCCTTCCTCTTCCAACATGACTGTGCACCAGTGACCAAAGCAAGGTCCATAAAGACATGGATGACAGAGTCTGGTGTGGATGAACTTGACTGGCCTGCACAGAGTCCTGACCTCAACCCGATAGAACACCTTTGGGATGAATTAGAGCGGAGACTGAGAGCCAGGCCTTCTCGTCCAACATCAGTGTGTGACCTCAGAAATGCGCTTCTGGAAGAATGGTCAAAAATTCCCATAAACACACTCCTAAACCTTGTGGACAGCCTTCCCAGAAGAGTTGAAGCTGTTATAGCTGCAAAGGGTGGACCGACGTCATATTGAACCCTATGGATTAGGAATGGGATGTCACTTAAGTTCATATGCGAGTCAAGGCAGGTGAGCGAATAATTTTGGCAATATAGTGTATCTGATGAATGACAGACACACAGTACGAGGTTTCGTCCTTTGTATGATTTTTACTAAAGCAGAGAATAGCTTTTATTAAAAATCTTACATAATTATTTATAATAACTTCTCTATTTTCTGAAGCTGTATAACCAAAATAATTTACAGATCCTTAACCAAAGCAGTCATATACTGCTATGCTAGCTAGCATCACTAGCAGATACATAGCTTACTAGACTAAAGCCACGCCCATTACTGATAAACGAAAATCAGTCACCTTCCTTCTTCTGCTAATCAGATGACCTCCAATAGGTTTTTTCCTTTAGAATTCTAGCGGCAATCCAACATTTTACCTCTCCTCGCAACTCTTCAAAGTCCAAGTCCAAAGCACAGAAATCAACAACATTACATAGAACTGGAAATGGATAAAAAATTGCTTATTAAATAAAAAGAAGAAATTGGAAACACTATAGGATGTGCTGTTGGAGGAAATGAATCAACTTCTAGATGGTAACAGTAACTCCACTTCATCACATCACCGTCACTGCTTATTGTCCTATAACGGCATGACGAAGTGATTTAAACCTCACTCAGGAAAGAAAGATAAAATAGAGTGATAGCCAGGCTAAAAGGCAAAGACGGAAAAATATGAGAAGTGTGAAGGATCTAAATGAAGAGAGTTGAAATCTAACGGAGCAGGTAAGTATTATAGAAGCCATCTGAAAGGATACTGAGGTAACGTGTTACTTATCTGATCGTGTCGTAGGCCACCGTTTGCTCCTGAGGAGGTTCTGGCCAACATGCTGGGCCTGCTGCTGGTGTGTTTCGGGGTAGTTGTGGGCTACGTGGTGACCAGAGAGGAGTTCAGACGACCGCCGAACCCTGAGGAAGAGGCTCTGTCTGTTCACTTCAACACTCTGAGTGAGGGCTCCAGACCCAGCACGCCTTAACACAGCACCAAGACTCCAACACTCCTCCTCCGGTTTAGTCTCCAGTCTCCTTATCCCCTCACTTCCTGTGTATGTGTTCAGTAAAGTAGAATTCAGGGGCCGTCGCACCCGTACGGATGAACGTATCCATGGCTAAAGAGTTTTTGATTATGTGAAAAGACTCGGGTGGTCTCCATGTTTTGTATCAAAATAAAAAGTCAGGAGAAAGATTTGATTTATTTAAAGCTGCAGGATGTAGAATCTTGTATTCAGTGTGTCCCAAACTGCATTTTCCGAACTAAATATGAAGACCAAAATAGCGATGACATCGGTGTACTAACATACTGTTTATTAATGTGGAATGTGGTTTAGGACACGTTCCAAGTATTCAAGATGATCATTATCTGCTGTTATCTTCGTCCCCTCAGGATTACAGGAGTGTTATGGGTGTTAAAGCTTTGTGGGATTTAATCACCCGGTAGTTTTAAATACATTGCACACAGCTAGCATGTGTCCTAAAACAGGGCTGCAAATATAGGGTGATTAGTAGGAAAAAACATACACAGAACACATGCAAACACTTTGACTGTCCTAAGACACACCTGATAGGCGGCTTGTGTTAGCTTAGTGTGCTAGCTAAAACAGTTTAGATGACAAATAATTACAGACCTACAATTAAAATGACATATATCAGTATCGACTGCCTGGAAATAAGGAATAAGGTATTAAACAAACCACTAAAACAATCCATACTTTGATTATATATATATATATATATATGTATCTATCTCAAAGAGAGGAAAAGAGAGATAGAGCTAGATGTATGACTCCACTGCTTCTGAAGCCCTGATTACTCCAAAGTCCTACACTGCAATGCATTATTAATATCATTCCCTGCACTGAACTCTCTGGATCTTCACTGCAAGCTTGCGTCTCTTCTAATACCGCAGAATTCTCCCAGAAAGCAGAGTTATAATTATATGTCCAGGTCATGCTGTGTTCACAGTAACATGTTTCATCTGTTCAAGTAAAAATCATACAACTTGTAATTACCGGCTGGAAACTCCTCATTTTCCCGAAGCTCTAATCTGACAGTGCGTAATGTCTGTACATTAGAAACAAACACGAGCTGAAGTAAAAATAAAAATAAACTAAGACTTGGAACATTAGTTAGTCAAGATTTTTATAATTAGTTATAATAAATATAGTCCACCCGGGAGGAGCTCAGAGTAGAGCCGCTGCTCCTCCACATTGAGAGGGGCCAGTTGAGGTGGCTCAGGCATCTGATTCGGATGCCTCCTGGACGTCTCCCTGCGGAGGTGTTCTGGGCATGCCCCACCGGGAAGAGACCCCGGGGAAGACCCAGGACATGCTGGAGGGACTATGTCTCTCTGTTGACCTTGGAACGCCTTTGAATTCCCCCAGAAAGGTTGGAGGAAGTGTCTAGAGAGAGGGAAGCATTTAGCTTTTGGAGTCTAAAGCTAGGCTGACAATATCCCACAATGCACTAGGACAGGACAGTGTCCGAACGATGGACCCTAGAGGATGTGAAATACCCAGCTTGATTATTCGTATTGTCCAGGCTACTGATGTATCGACTGTGAGGTTGCGTGTGTCACCATAGAAACAAGACCTTTTTAAATCCCTATTCACTACACAGGGCACTGTTTAGTAGCCACACTGTCCATGTCTCCCACAATGCACTGCTTAAAGATTCAGAGTCTTCTAGAGAGGACAGAATACTCATAATGCACTTCAGTGTTTGTGGCCTTGTTGAAATCTTAAATATTAAATGAAGTGCGCATACTTGGTTAATTCTATCAATCTGGTATTGATCGTATTAAAAAGTAATGTTGAAATAATTACTATCGATTAAATATTTAGTTGTATATTTATTTGAATGACATGACAGGGACTTTTTTTTTATGATGTAGCAAGAAACAAAGAAAAAGTGCCTGAGCTGATCATGACTTTTAAATTTTATTATTATTATTATTATTATCAACATTATTATTATTGAACTGTATTAAACTCTTAGAGGCTTTCTAAGATCGCCTCCTTGTGGTCACAGGGAGGAATAACTTCTTAGTGCATCTTTATTTTCAAAGTGTCCTGAAACTCTTATTTCAGCTTAATAATCTCTTAATAATTAAATTAATAATATAACAAGTCAGCATAATGAAATTCTTTATTCATGCAGGGCTTTTTGTGACTGGATTTCGACTAAAGCTTCACACACACACAGGGCTGAGTGAACGTCTCCAATAAAAACACATTGCTTTAATAGCCGGTAGACTGTTACGCTTTTAACAAATTGTACTTATCGAATACGTATTTTACAAAAACAATCGAAGCAACAGGTCGTTTTATGTTCCTTTGACTTCCTTGCTATCAGTCACTTAAAAGTTTACACCCCAGCGCCATCGAGCCGAGTGCCACATCCTGATTGGTCAGAAGGTGTTGATTCGTTTCTTAGCCGCAGCTCTACAGTAACACAGCTGCACCTCACAGCTTTAATATTCGTTTGGAATGTGTGTGGTCGTCAATATGCTGAAGCTTTCTGTAAGGATACATGTTTTTTTTATGTATGGGAGGAGTCTGCGCTTTGCACCAGTCAGAGGTGAAGCTGTAACATCGTCAGGACAGAGGTCGGGATTGAGGTTTACGGACGTTTGCCGTTCCTAGGTTTCTCACGATATCTTTAGGAGAGAAAAAAGAAAGTGAAGGAACGACTGTTTATCGCAGCTGTAACGTGAGTTTAGGTTTCTAGGAACTAAAACTTTTTACAGCCTCATAAAACCCCCCATATATATATATACACAGAGCCTTTAATTGGGGAAAAGGGGGCGGGGCTGCGCAGATGTGTGAAATAAGTAGTTATTACGTATAAAAGCAGGATGTCGTTGAATTGAATATGGAATTATTATGAACGAATATTTTTGCGTACTGAATGATGTTTATATGCAGAACAGTCGGTTCTATTGAGGTAAAGTGACCAAAACCCTGCCTCGCTCCCACCGTCTATCACACACACAGCCTAAAACCAGCTGTAATACAGAGTTCTGCTGTACTGTTTGTTCCGTGTCGCTGGTGTTTCCTGTGGACTGTCAGTTCATCACGGTGTTGTATGAAAATGCTGTAAAGCACCGTGTCAGTACTCATCACTGTAAAAAAAACGAATACTTCAGCGTTCAGTCTTTAGCTGAAGTTGGTATGGGTGTGTGTGTGTGTGTGTGAAAAAAAAAAGAAGATAGAAATCTAGACTTACTTCTAATAAATAAATGTCTGCTGTTGAATTGGGTCTTAAACTGTGTGAGAAATGTATTTTTGTAGAACATCTTGTCATAAGTTTCCTCAGCCAGACGTGTTTGTTAACAAATGTTTATCTGTTTAGTTGAAATCTGATTAGTCTGACAATGTGATGACTTTCTTTTTATGGCCAACTCCTGAGCTGATGGGGTAAGAGAGAGAAACAAACCTGGAGGATCTTCTCCATCATCTTGATCGCGAGCGCACGAGATTTCTGAATGGAAAATGTTTGAAAGTGTGTATGTTTGTGATGTTGCATTTCCATTTGAACTGTTGTACAGTAAAGTCACACAAGCAGCTCAAATCCTCTTCATTTTCAGCGTCTAAAGATACAGCGACGTCCAAGAGACTCCGGGGTTTAACACCAAACTTTAATCCATTTGTGTTATTGGGAAGAATAAATCTAATCTAGAGCACCAGGCTAGGCTAGATAGTTAGCTGGAACTAGCTGGGAATGTTAAAAGGATACAGGTTTTCCTCAGTGGTGATTATACACACACACACACACACACTAAAATAAACCCACTGGAGTATTCCTGTCAGGACAGTTCCCTGCCTGACCACCAGAGGGGATGGTTCATCGTAGCCTGCTTTGGTGTGTGTGTATTCCCCACGTGTTTTGTGCCTCGCCCCTCCATTTGTTCCGATTTCCCACCTTGTCACCTGTTCCCCATTAGCCCTAATGTTCAGGACTTTATATATGACCCCTTGTGTACCTGTCTTCATCAGTCATTGTTTGTTTGTTCGTCCATTCATCTGTTTATTTATTTGTTTGATTCAAGCCCTAGTTTCCATATCTAGGTTATGGTTTAGTATCACGTTTATTTGCCCCATGTCTTGTGTCTTGTGATCAGGGTTCGATCCCCGCTTCGGACAAGGTCCCGCGGATGCTACAATTCCTTTAATGTGTTTGGAAATCCTCAAAAGGTTCAATCCTTTTGTAACCACTTCATGATTTACTGTAGAGGGGCAGTAATTCTAAATTGCCCATAGGAGTGAGTGTGTGTGGTTGGCCCTGTGATGGACTGGTGACTTGTCCAGGGTGTACCCCTGCCTTTCGCCAATGTGTTCTGGGATAGGCTCCAGCAGATCCCTGTGACCCTAATTAGGAATAAAGCAGGTATAGAAAATGGATGGATGGATTTACCATAGAATCCTTTTTTTTTTTTTAAATATAAAGATTAAATGCGTAGTAACCTGGATTAAAACAAGACTCATGCAGCCACTGATTGTTTTACCCCGAGGGAATTTCTTTGAATTCTTAAATTAGTACATTATTTCATTATTTTCTCCTTTACATACAGTTGATTGTACAGTTTACAATCGTGGAACAGGATCAGAAAAAAAATGCATTCATGTCTCTGGCTTTTACTCTTCTGTTTTACTCCCACTGAAAACCATGTACAGAGAATTCAGCTAACAGCAAGCTTAGATTGGAAAGAAAATACAACTAAAACTTTATAAAAAATTGGAAAAAAAGGGAGAAAAATGTGGAAAAGAAGGAAACGATTGAAGCACAGTCCTTTCCTCGCTTTCTGTAGAGATATCATCATAAGTGAAAACTCTCTCTCTGTCTCTCTCTCACACACACACACACACACACACACACACACGGTAATGTGTGCATCAGCAAAGAGCATGCGTTCTAATTAAGCACAATTTGTACAATCATTTACATGTCCGCCATAAAAAATTGGTTTTCAACACATTAGAAAAAAACAAACAAACAAACAGCCTTTTTCGACAGCAGTTGGCTAAAAGAGTTTGAGGACACAAAGTTTTCCAGTCCTGATAGCGTAAAAAAAGAGAGAAAAGTGCCTAAGCAAAACAGTGCGGGAAACAAAGAAGAAAGCAGATAGATGATGGAATGAACAGAATAATCAGATGTTTAATGGAAGCTGTTTCAAACGGATAAAAAATAATAAGGAAATAAATACAATGTAAGAGAAATATCCCCTTTGTGAAAATGATAGAAGTGATCTAAAAAAAATAAAAATAAAGGGTCTAAAACTGAAAAGAAACCTCAAGCTTTATCCTCTCGAATAAAAATCGTTCACGCACTAGTATAACGTTCGGTTACCTTCATAAACGTGAGCATGATGTGAGATGATGGAGATGTTTGAGATTGTACTCCTGAATGTTGCGGCACCTCCTGAAGTCCGTAAACCACAGCACGGCATTTTTAAATGACCAAGAAAACATTTCCATGAAACCAAAATTGTCCTTAAAGCAGGTAAATAAAAAAAAATTCACATTACTGACCTACCAGGAGCAAGAAAGCGGAGCACAATGGCACCAGGAGCAAAATAAAGTATGTATATGTATATATATATCATTTTGTACAAACATAACTTAAACTGATAAATATTCCATATTTTCAATCGTTATTTTAGTTATTTACATGGTGATTTTGGGATCACAGCCATATATACAGATGAGACTTCAGGAAAGCTTCAGATCAAGGACAGAGCCCCGGCGACATCATGGCTCATTCGATCGACTCCCCTGGAGGAAAGAGGGGGAACAGAATTTGGACAGATCTTTTGGGGTACAAGATTTCAGATAAATTGTGCACTCAGCGGAGTGTGAAAGATGTTGTAATGAGTTATGTGTAAGCGGTAGGTGTAACTAAGGCCTTGTGAAACATTTAGACCCTGACATACCAAGCTAAGGTAAAAAAAAACCCCCAGAGAATGCACTTCAACAGCCAAAAGGACTTTTTCTTACCAGCAGGGGGCGATAGTTTGTATTCCAATTCAAAATGTAAACAAAGCCAGACAAAGCCTGGTATTCCACCTATATGTTGTTTCTGTATAAGTTCTGTCACGACATACTACAGTATTTGGTGCAGGAGTATGAATTTTAACCAAACAAACTAGCCTAGCTCTCATTTTCACGTCACTGGAAAGCATTTTAACAATCATGCTTTGTTTCTTTGGTGCAGGACTTGCTACGCTTGATCTGGCATTTCTTCTCCTTTAATGGTTTGCTTGGACAAACAGCCAATCAAACAGTTTTGCCTTGCTGTCTGATCATTATTCAACCCTTACGACCTACATAATTTGGCGACGGTGTCTGGGAGGTTTGCGTAAAGCTTGCTTACAAGCTTGCATATAGTCACTGTGATTTTTTTCTGGTGGTATTCTGGTGGAATTTCATGGCGACTTCCATGACTATTGTAAAGGATTCTGCTCCTCAAAGTCATCCATTTTGGGATGAATGAGATTGGCCACGTCTGTACTAGCGTTTACTATGTGGGAAATGTAGAAGAAACTAAGGTCGGATAGCTTGGTGTGTCAGAAGTAAGTAGTAGCTCTTGTGAAGCTCTATTCCATCATTTCCTACAAATGGCAATTATACCAATGCAATTTTACTGTTAAACCACCCGATGTGCTTGTACAAGTCCTTTAAATTGGATCCATTATGCTCTGCAGTACTCTTGTCCAACTGAATAACAAAGCTCAATGTGACTACTGTTGAAATGTTCCTTTTCTGAAAGCCACATAAGGTCAGAATATCTGTATGAAATACTAATATCCTGTATTACTGCATCTCTAGCTAGCATACAGCAAATATGTTGGCCCACTCCGAGGTTCCTGAAGCATCCTGCAAGTCCTGATCCCAAAGCAGATGCATTGTACAACATCTCAATTTAGGTCCATATATTCAGTTTTAAGATCGGATTACGTCAAAGTGAAGGGGAAACCATGTGTATCCTAGTACATATATACAAGGTATGCCTCAAACGTTGGACTCAACAAAGGGCCTCTTTGGTTTGATAGGAGAGGAAGGACCTTGGCGCTCCCCATGTCCCACCTGTCTGTAGTCACTGTCCTGATAGGCCTGCGAGACCGGCAGCGTCCGCGCCACCTTAATGTCCGGGTATGTGGGTGCCTGACTCACCCGGCCTGTGTTATCTGGCCGATAGTAGTCATCCTCCACTAGGTGTCCATTGTGGGCATTGTTGGTGCGATTGTAGTAGGCAAGGTGCCCATAGGTCATGTTGCCTGGTGATGTAGCAGGGCTGGAGACCACAGTGTCTAAAGATGACACGGCCCAGGTGCGTGATGAGGAGGAAGAGGATGAAGGTTGTTGAAGAAACTGCTGAGTCCGTGCTGTCTTGTCTATGATGCCCATGAAGGGGGTGCTGCGTGCACGCAGAGCCTCGCCTGGGTAAGTCCCCCCTAAAACTCGCATGTCAGTGCCTTGGGGTGGAGAAACTGGCGAAAGGTCATCACTGTATCCACCCTCGTATGCGAGCTTCAGTGGGATCTCCATCTGTTGTGCTGAAGCTGAGGGCCTGAAGCCTGGTCCTAAATTTGTAGTGGATCCTGCTGCCAGACTGCTGCTAGAAGGTGAAAAGCGCAGGCCAGTGCTCTGAGAGTGGATGAGTGGCCGTGGTGTAGGGCCAGTGGCACTTAGTGGCCGTCGCAGACCGTGAGGATGCTCTGGTGATGATAACTGAGGCTGGCGCTCAATTTCATGTGGCTGGACGGGATAATATGCAGCTGATTGGCTGCGGCTGATCTGTGGTGCCATTTGACCATAACGGGGGCCTGTGATGCTGGGCCTGTATGCATGTGAGGGCCTCTGAGGAAGCTCCTCTTCTATGTACACACTGCCCTGCATCTGCAGTGGGCTTGAATAGGCCACCTCCCCAAGCTCGTCAACATCCCCTGGAACATGTCCCCTCATGGACTGAGCCACGTGAGAGTAGGCAGTGGAGTGGATTGAGCCACTGGCCTGATTTGTGCGGACGATCTGGGCCTTGGCTGGCTGGAGCCACTGGGTTTGCTGCTGCAGCGAGCGCTGGCTGCCCATTTTTGCCAGAGGTGACTTCGGCCTGCCAGAAAGTGCCTCTTGTTGATAGCGATTTGAGCTGACAGAGGCAGACTGTGGTCTGTAGATGGCTGCATTCTCTGAGGTATAGGCTCCACGGCGTAGAGGAGAGGGAGGAGGGCTGAAGTGGTAGGATGAGGAGGAAGATGAAGAGGAGGCCTGGTGGGCTGGGGAGGTGTGAGGGGGGCTTGGACGATAGTGGGTGGTCTGATGAGTTGGAGACAGCGATGGAGAGGTGGACTGGTAACCCTGGCGGGTTGGAGAGGACATGGAAGGAGGACTGGGCCGCAGATCATAGGCCTGGCCCATGGAAGCACTTCCAGAAAGGTAGGGCAAGTGGCTTGGGGAAGGTGGCATGTTCTGAATGACAGGCAGACCTGAAGGACTGGAACGAGGCTCAGCAGTCACAGCTAGTGGAAGACCATCCAAGTCCTGCTCCAGGTAATCTTCATCCTCTTCAAACAGGTCCTGAACCGGCTCCATATCAGACAGACGGGGCTCCAGCGGAGGAGGATGTGGCACCATTGGCGGGGCTTGCTCATGGGGAGGGGAAGGAGGTGGATCCAGCTGCTGTTGCTGAGCGACCTGGCGACACTCCTCCTCCACGCGCTGCAGCAGACGCTGGATCTCACGGTTATTTGGGCACAGGCGAATGGCTTCACTCAGGTCCTCCAGGGCTGCGTGGAATTGCCTACACAAAGAGAGAGATGTGTTATTTGCGATGTGAAAATAATAATAATAGACAGATATGTATAGAAAACTTGTTTAAGTGTGTAAAGTTTCTAGCTCTCTGCTGCCTGTAATGCATGTAAAGCAAGTAAAACTTGCTCTTGTTTTTGGTTGACCCTCAACCAATGGGAGTCCATCTGTTTGACACTATGTGGGTCTCCTGAATTGCTTTTTCAAAGTCCCAGTGAAATATATTGGGAGGCAACATTTGATGCCGTGTGTTGAGGCATTTCCTTTTCTAGCACTCAGTCAGAATGATGACATGTTGAAGTAAGTGATTGAATTACATAACAGCCAACAGAGTTTAAGACACATTACACCCTCTGAAACTGAACAGACTAGTCAGTAGTATAGTGAACTAGCAAAATATGTTGACTTTCCAAGAGGTAAACGAGAGTCTGTAATGGACTTTACCACCTTTCAACAATATTTTGGATGAACAGGTTGTTTGGGCTGAGGTCAACCATCAGTGGTGCCAGGAGTGACAGAAAGGCATCACATAGTGGCATCTGATTTTTAAGGCACTTTTACAGGACACTTTAAGGAAAGTAGGTGAGGCCTATTAATTCTGTCCTGCCTGCAAGTGGTAATGTTTCTGGGCCAGAAATTGAAATCAGAATCTAAACTAAATCCTGAAATGAAGAAACTAACGAGGGGATCCACTGTAGGGCAATATTGTGAATAACAGTTTTTCATTTTCCTTTCATTATTACAGCTCTAGAAACCCTCTCACCCAAACACAGCTCATAGTCCAGCAACATATCTGTGGCAGGTAATATGTTGTGTGTGTGTTACTCAATGAAAATAATCTGAAAATGTCGAAATAAAGATGTGATGCGACAGATGGAAAGTCTGCAGAATAAAAATAATGTTGAAATGTATGAAAATGAGCCTCCTTATCCTTAGAGTAACACTAGCAGGTGAGATTTCACCTCATTACTAAGTCTAGGCTCGATTAAGAGTAGGAGGTTTAGGTCCCAGCGCCCTTCCTTCTTGTTGCTACAGTTACCTGCTGCTGCGTTTGGCGCGGGCTCGTGCGTAAAAGGCCTCATAGGATTTGGGTTTCAACTCTAGAGCTCTGGAGGCAAACTCCTCCGCCATGCCAAAGTCCTGCAAGCAACAACAGGGCCGACAGTCATACACAGAGCCATACGCGTGGAGATATGTAGGGCTAGTCACAAGCGTTCACACATACACACACACACACACACACATATACATACACACATACATGGTTTGATATGGACACACTCATTCTGAACATACATATGATAGTCTGACATCATGGACACACTCATTATGAACGTACATGTGCATCAACTTAACCCCAAATATGGAAGATTTCTCACATACACTGATAAGAGACTGAACACACACCTACACCCACACCCACACACTCAATAAAGCAATATTTTTCTCCCCACCAGGGGGTGCTTTTTACACAGTGTCTTTTTTGTGCCCCAACTGTTGCAAATATACCTAGTCTCATGTTATAATCTCTTTAAATCCACCTATATACAGTACATATAACCTCAAAATAAACTTAATCCTTTTCTTTTAAAAAATCATAAATAAAAAAAAGTGGTTGGGATGAAAAGTGATGATGTTGGTCAGATGTTGCCATCATTATTTTGGAATAGACTGAATAAACTCAGCAGCATCACCCCACTAACACCACACTACAGAAAATGCAATCAATGCCTCGATAGGATCCTGCCTCACTTTTGGATTGAAATTCCAATGGCATAGATATTCTATATCCTAGCAATTAGGGGTTGCACTGTACTTTACGCTAAAATGAATTAAAAGTAGAACTAAACAAAAGTTAGATGTGTACTGTACATATGATTGCACGTGTCTCAAGACATTTGATAAAAACTAAAAACCACTAAAGCCAATGGCTACTAACGTTCATTTTGCGGCGGCAACGGGACAGGTTTAGCAGCAGGGAGACTTTAAGCTCACGGAAACTCTTCAGGTCTTCGGTGAAACCCTCACGAGGGAACTTCTTCAGGGCGTACTGATAGCGCTGGGCTGCTTCCTTCACTTTGCCTTTCTGTTAGAGACCATATATAAAAAAAATATTAAAGTATCTGTTAGCATGTAAAGAGTGGAACTTGAATGAAGGAAGAAAGGAAAGAAGGAAGGAAGGAAAGTAGGCAGATGGGTAGGTAAAACAAAAGATATGACTTTTGGGCCAGAGGTTAGAAGGTATGTATTTATATAGGAAAAGAGCAAGGCAAGAAGAAGGGATTGAAGTAAGAAAGAAAGGTATGTAGGCAGGAATAAGGGAAGAAGAGAGGAAAGACAGACGTAGGAAGGCAATCTAGAAAGACGGAAGGGAGGTAGGTTTGCAGGTAGGTTGGTTGGGTAGTTAATTAGGAAGAAGAAATTTGGGTAACATGGTAGAGAGGTAAGATGGTAGATACAGAAAAGATGGAAATATGGGTAGACAGAAGATAAGCAGGTTGTAAGAAAAGAAAGAAGGTAGGAGAGAGAAAGATGGGTATATAGGTAGGTAGCTAGGTAGGAAAGAAAAAGGGGTAGACAAAGACAAAGGATTCTCTTGGGAAGTTAGGTATGTAGGTAAGAATGAATGACAGAAGGGAAGTAGATTGGTTGGTAAGAGAAAGACAGATGGAGTGTTGGTTCTGGTGTAGGAGAAAAGTTGAGTAGGTAGGTAAGGAGGGAGGGAAGGGAGGCCAAGGGAGTTTGAAAGAAAAGAACAAGGGAGGAAGTTTGATTGAAGGGAGGTGGGAACATTTAAGGGTATGTTTAAAGGATATAAGGAAGGAAGCAAGGTAAGAAGGTTGGAAGGTACAGAGCTTGGCAGGATGAAGGGAACAGAGAAAGTTACAAAGGATGGTGAGTGGGTAGGAAAGAAGGACAGATGAAAGGATGATGTAACGTGGTTATGTAGGTAAGAATGAAAGACATAACTGGGGTAGGTTGATAGATGAGTAGGTAGGAAGGTAGAAAGGAAGATGAGAAGTGGAAAGGTGGAATGAGTGGAAGGTAAAAAGGAGGGAATGTGGGTAGATTGAAAGGGAAGAAAGATAAAAAAGAAATGTGGGTAAGCAGGGAAGATGGTAGGTAGTGGGAAATAGAAATAGAGAAGGAAAAAACAAAGGAAGGAAAGAAGGAAGGAGCATTATAGAAAGGTACGCAGGTTGGAATGTAGGAAATAAGATAGGAGAGAAAAAAAGAAGGAAAGTAGAAATGATGGCAGACAGAAAGGTTGGGTACAGAGAAGGGAGGGAAGCTAAGAAAAAAGGTGTGAAGTAGCTAGGAATAAAGAACAAAGGAAAGACAGCTGTGTATAGGAAGGATGGACAGAAGGGAAGTAGGTTGGTATATAGGCAAGATGGAAGGTAGGAAGAAAGAAGCATAAGGGAAGAAAAGAAAGTAGGTAGACAGAATGTAGTTGGGATTCATGGTAGGAATGAGGGTGGATAAAGACAGTAAACAGCGAGGAGGGAAGGTAGAAAGGAGTAAAAGTATACAGAAAAAAAGTGGGAAGGTAGCAATAAATTAACTATGCATACATACATCTTTTATATTTAAAGTTTGGAAACAGACAGACCTTGTAGAATCCATCGCCTTCCTCAATCAGCTTGCTCAGGAGGACAATCATGATGTCTGGCTTGGAGGTGGCCATGGCCCATGTTGCTGGACCTGTGGCAAAAAAGGTAGTGTGTAGAGTGAGACAGCATGCTAACATGCTGGATAAGAACAAGCAGTTCAATCAAGAGCACCTCAAAATGACACAACATCTTTACAACAGCTTTGTCTGGTGAATAAGATCAAATCCATATTGTCAGTGGTTCTCAGTCTTGGTGCTACAGTGCCATGTACTTATTGCAGGTATGAATTAAAGTCAAATGAATGAAAAAATATCAGTCCACACGTCCCATAGAACTGGTCTGAGGAATCCTTCAAGCCAATTTTTTGGATATTTATTGTGTCATATTTTATTTGAGTAGAAGCGAGGAAAAACTAAGGTGTAACTTAGAGATTTCCTTCCACTAACACACCTGACGTTAGTTAGAAATGGCTCAGCAAATAGCTGGAATGTTTTGCCAGGTGCAGTGGCAGAGGTGGGCTTCAAAACCCAGATTGAGAACCACTGAAGCACAGAAACTCCATATAGTAATACGTATACAGTATTCACAAAATTTCAGAAGTCCAGCAACAAAAAAAAGACAATGACTGGTTACACAACCATAATGCACCAGGATGCACAACACATTCTCCTAGCTATCTGGCCAGGGTTCAAGAGGACAGTGAATGGAGGGGGGTGAATCTCAGAATATACATTAATACACAAATCCTGAAGTGCCTCCAGGTTGTCCAAACTCCTGACCCCACCCCTACCTATGCTAAAAAATATGGCCTACTAGTGACTAGCCACATTGGGTAAAATTAGCCATGACCCTAAAGATGAGGTTTTTGTCCACCAACACCTCTACAGCTCTGCACAGTTAACCTCAAGGAATCTAGATTGCATTTGTCACAAGATGATGTCCTACATTTGCATCGCATACTCTCAGTGATTTGTTTAACAGTAGCATGTACCATAGCAGCCAACATTTGCTTCATCACTTACATTAGCTGAATTTGCTGCCTGGTATGCAAATTAATATTCCCCTAATAATTTTCATTATGGACTAGTCAGTGAGATCACAATCTTTATTTTACACATTGGTACTGAGAAGGTCTCTGATATAAAACTAAATGAATACAAGAAAGATTGAGCAGGCCGAGCAGAAAGCACTGTAAACCATGCAACAAATGAGAGTTTGTGAAGAGTAGACATTTCCTGAAGTGTTCGCTGAGTGTGGAGAAACAGTCCATCACCATCATTCATGCATTTCCAGACATGCACTCATGCATAGGTGTCTGCAGGCTAGAAATGACCAATCCCAAGATCCATTTTAGTTGCTTGCCCATCAGATCTCTGCTTGGTAACCTTTGCTGTCTGCCATGACCCTGGTATAGCACCTTCACAGGTTCACCAGCATTTCTCGTGAATGTATTTTGATATGGTCGAACCCTATATCTGGGGGAAAACATTAGCTAATTGAAAGCTGTCTAGTCCCAATTACTGACCAGTAATCCAAGGCCAGTGTTATGTGGATTGTTCTACTAATGTTGCCTTTGACTTAACTCAGAAGCCATGTTGATATGACATCACTTGCTTGTGTCAACCCAGGGTTGAGGAGATTATTCCAACTTTGAAAGCAGAAAGTTTAAAGGGTCCATTTGTATGTTCTTTTTTAGTCAAAAATGAAAAGTTCGGAGCTATAGTCGAACACAACACAAGACTTACATTTTATGCTGCTAACTGGACCAGTTCAAGGTTGGTTTTTGTTTATTTTTCTTCATCTATATGATGAATAAGGAATAAAACATTTAGGGGCATGCTGTTATAGGAAAATAATTGGAGCTGTGTTACCATTACCCTACCAAAATCTTAAAGCAAGTCCCCAAGTGTTTGTGTCCCCCTGTAACTGTCAGAGCTTCTGTTATAGAAAATTAATCAACACCTTCTGACTAATGAGAATCCACAACCTTTCATGATTCCCATAACTGATCACTGAACTCGGTGGCTCCAGGCCCCACTTTTCAGAAGCTTGACCTACATAGCAACAGTAACCAAGTGTGGCTTGGGATCGGCCTGTTATCATGGCAAGCATGATAAGAGCGTACATTAAAAATGATCATCACTTTCCTAAATACTGGACTGATTTGTGATTGATCTATGAGCTTGTACAAAGACAACACATACAAGGAGACCATCAAAGTAGGGTACTGAAGTGGAGTGGATCACAGACATACAATTAAGGGTTGAAAATTGAATATAAGGGAGCACACACAGGTGAGGAAGGGCTTTACCTCTGGCCCTGCTGGGGAGGGTCTGACATCCTGCTTACAGAGAGAGAGAGAGAGAGGGAGGCGAGGGGGAGGTCACACAAGCGACAGGGATACAGGGGGAGTGAGGTGAAGGAGTCACCACAGGGTTAGAGTTCCATGTCGGCCCGGAGAGAGGGATAAGTAAGATACAGGAAAAGTGTGAGACAGAACCAAGTGAGAGGTATGAAAAGGCATGAAATGATAGAATGCACAGCAGGGTTAAAGCAGCAGCAGCAGCAGCATTAGTGGCCTCTCCCAGTACACACTGGTGAAACACAAACATTGTCAGTGCGTTTAGCTGAAATTAAAAACCCGACTTTGGTGAAGTGTAACATTTATATCATGTTTTCAAAAGATTTATTTACTTCACCAGGACTCTTTAATGAGACACCCACATTTTTTTAACTTTGATATTAAATATCAGTATACCAGCAAGCAGTGATTAAGGGACCAAGAACTTTTGGCCCCAACACTTAACAAAAGGATGAGAACAAGAATCTTCAGTACTTGCTTTCAAAGAGATTCCCCTTTTAAACACAAAACGTCAAATGATACTGCCTTCCTGGGGAGAGTAGTCCTTCCAAGTTTCCAGGAGAGACAGAAACATGGTCTGACTTCATCTCCAGCCCAGATTACACTACTGAATAGATCATCTCATAAGAATATTCTGGAATAAATTGGACTTGTCTCAATGATTGCAAATTTCCCCAGGTCCTGTGGTTACAAAACAAGCCCGAATCATCACCCCTCTACCATCGTGCTTGACAGTTGGTGTGAGGTGTTTGTGATGATACACTGCTTGCTTTTTGTCAAACAGTGAGTGGTACATAATGACCAAACATCTCCACTTTGGAGCAGGGTGAGTTGGAGGCCTTGCTCAAGGGCCCAACGGTGGCAGCTTGGCAGTGCTGGGGGACTTGAACCCTGATCTTCTGGTCAATGACCCAGAGCCGTAACTACTTGAGCTAGCACCGCCCCAGGGGTAGAATATTTATGTAATTTTGCCAACCTATATCATGCGCCATATAGCTCAAGTGGTTAAGGCTGATCGGAAGGTCCAAGCCCCTACTGTTGGGCAACTGAGCAAGGCCCTTAACCCTCTCTGTTCCAGGGGCCCTGCATCATAGCTGCCCCTGCGCTTTGACCCCAACTTGTGATATGCAAAGAAAAGGTTTCCACTGTGCTGTAAGGTATGTGTGGCCATAATAAAGGCTTCTTCATATTACTGTTTGGAGAGAAGGCCTAGCCACCCTTTCCTGGAAGCCATGCTTGTTCTGACTGCGTTATCATGAACATACAAATGTTTTCTCTATATTAACTTTAAGACTTGAATAAGACAACTTTAACTTTAAGACAAGTGTATACACTACACACATTTTAAGCTACTTAATATTTAAAAGCAGTCTTGGGGTTCTCCTACCAGTCAATGAGATCTAATGTGGTAACCTATGGTATTAGTGCTGTGGTGTGTTCCCATCAAAACCTCCTCCTGCTTGTCTGCCTTCATTCCTATAGCTCTCTATCTGTCTTTTTTGTCTTTTACACTTGTCTCTCTCTTTCTCTTACCTATCTTGGCACCCTTCTTCAGCAGGGCCACCACCACCGATGTGTTCCTGCAGCCCACGGCTCGGTCCAGAGGCCTCATGCCGCTGTAGTCAACATGCTCGATCATGGCGCCATGCTCCACCAGGAACTGTACCTGCATGTGCACACACACACACATCACAGGTTTTAGCATTTCAGTCCCTTAACTATGCCACAGGAAACCCATATAAGGGCAAGGGAACTATTCTCACCACTTCCGAGTCGCCGTAGAAGGCGGCGAGGTCCAGGGGTGTACGACCGCTCTTGTCGGCATGAGCTGTTGCCGCTCCTCTCTCCACTAACGCACGGACCAATGGGAGGTGGCCTTTTAGACACGCCCAGCTAAGAGCCGTAAGCCCCTCCTTATCCATCAGAGCTAATGACGCACCTGTGGGCGGAGTCACAGAGGTCAGAGATGAGAGACAGGATACAATTTATTTTTGTAAAGCAACTTTTTTACAAAAGGAAAATGCATTAGTGTGTTGGTGGTGTTATTGTGTTGGTGGTGTTAGCATTAGTGTGTTAGTGGTGTTAGCATTAGTGAGAACACACTAGTGTGTTGGTGTGGTGTAAGAACACACACACCCTGCTCCAACAGGAACTCTGCAGTTGCCAGATGACCCTCAGACGCTGCCACCATCAGAGGAGTGCGGCCCTGTTTATCCGCCATGTTCACATCGGCACCATGATTCTGAAGCAGCTCTACAATCTACACACACACACACACACACAGTATAATGATACAGATGGCAGCTAAATTCACCAAAGTGTATATTTAAAGGAGGAACCCTCCTATACCATGGAACTGTGTCTGTGTGTCTGTGTGTACGTGTGTTACCTGCCAGTGACCCTGACGGACGGCGCTGAACAGTGGCACGATGCCACGACGGTTCGGCTGAGACACGGAGGCTCCCTGCTCCAACAGCAACCTACACACATCCAACTTCCCTCTGCCTGCTGCTGCAGTCAGCGCTGAGAGTCAGACAGACAGACATACAGACAGACAGAGACACAGATGGAAAGACAGAGAGAAAACTTGTATAATTCTTTACTTTCAAACAAAACATCACACACACACACACACACACACACACACACACCTGTTTCCCCCCACAGTGTGTCGAAGCTGTTGATGTGAGGGCGCTCCTCATCATCCTCGTCTTTCTCTGGAAGGTCCAGCAGGTACGATGCAATCTACACACATTTGTCCAACAGTGTGAGTGCATGGTCCAAGCTGTGTGTGTGTGTGTGTGTGTGTGTGTGTGTGTGTGTGTGTGTACCTCACTATAACCCATGCTAGCTGCTGCTATAAGGGCCTGCTGTACAGCATGTGTTTTGCTGAATGCCACATCAGAGCTCCAGTCGCACTCCATCAGGAACTTCACCACCTCCAGATGTCCTCTCAGAGCCGCGTGCACCAGAGGACACTGACCATTCCTGTCCACATGGTCCACCTACCACACACACAGTGTTAAAGTCATCTGTAACTCAAAGTCTTCTCTATAAAACACAATACAATACTGAAGAAGTGAAATCAGATTATCCAATCATCTCTCCATCCATCCATCTATCCATCCATCATTTTTTATAATTCCTTTTACCCAACCATTTATCGATCCATCCTTCACATTTCCATCCATCTTTCACAAACTCTCCATCCATCCATCCATCCATAATTCCTTTTATCCAACCATCTATCAATCCATCCTTCACATTTTCATACATCTTTAACAAATCTCTCCATCCATCCATCCATCCATCTTTCCTTTTACCCAACCATCTATCAATCCATCTTTCACATTTTTACAATTCCATCCATCTTTCACAAATCTCTCCAGCCATCCATCCATCCATCCATCCATCCATCTTTCTTTACAATTCCTTTTACCCAACCATCTATCAATCCATCTTTCACATTTTTACAATTCCATCCATCTTTCACAAATCTCTCCAGCCATCCATCCATCCATCCATCCATCTTTCTTTACAATTCCTTTTACCCAACCATCTATCAATCCATCTTTCACATTTTTACAATTCCATCTATCTTTCACAAATCTCTCCATCCATCCATCCATCCACAATTCCTTTTATCCAACCATCCATCAATCCATCCTTCACATTTTCATACATCTTTAACAAATCTCTCCATCCATCCATCCATCCATATTTCTTTACAATTTCTTTTACCCACCCACCTATCAATCCATCTTTCATATTTTCACATTTCCATCCATCTTTCACAAATCTCTCCATCCATCCATCCATCCATCCATCCTTCTAATTCCTTTTACCCAACCATTTATCGATCCATTAGTCACATTTCCATCCATCTTTCACAAGCTCTCTATCCATCACAATTCCTTTTACCCAACCATCTATTCATCCATCCTTTACAAATCCATCCATCTTTCACGTCTCTCCTTTCACATAATTCCTTTTACCCAACTATCGTTCAGTCCATTCTTTACAACTCCACACATCCATCCATACTGCACACATCCTTTTATCCTTCACAAATATACTGATCTATCCATCAAACCTTTCCAAACAGAACCACCCATCCTTCTCTTCATCCTTTAGCAACCCATCCATCCTTCAGCATTACTGAGTATGTTCAGAAAATCAGTCACATGGTTAAAGTAAGAGTGCATTTATTCATTACCTCCATCATCACCATTCCAACCTTGACCACTGACCTTAGCATTTTTGGAGCAGAGGGTGGTGATGATGGTCAAGTGACCGGCGGCAGCTGCGTAGCCCAGTGGTGTGAGGCCACTCTCTGATGCTCCATTAACGTCAGCACCAAACTCCAGCAGCAGCATCACCATCTCCACATAACCCAGGTGTGCATACACACACAGCACTGGAGCGTTGTTCAACACCTCTGTACGGTAGTTCACGTTAGCTCCGCCCAGAATGAGCAGACGAGAGACCTGCATCAGAGACCGAGAGAGAGAGAGAGAGAGAGAGAGAGAGGCACATGAGCAAACTATGATCTGGGGTCAGATTTCAACCAATCATATCTCAGCAATCATGACTAGGCATTGTGTAAGGATTCATACTGCTGTTCTTTATGGGGTGCGATGATGTTGGTGGTGATGATGGTGTGATGGTGATTGTGGAGAGACGGTGTGGGTGATGTTTGAGATGTTGATGGTGGTAATATGGTGATGGTTGAGCTCTTGATGATGATGGTGGTGATATGGTGTTGGTTAAGATGGTGATAGTTAAAATGGTGATGGTGAGATAGTGTTCATTGAGATGGTGATGGTGAGATAGTGTTAATTGAGATGGTGAGATAGTGTTAATTGAGATGGTGATGGTGAGATAGTGTTCATTGAGATGGTGATGGTGAGATAGTGTTAATTGAGATGGTGAGATAGTGTTAATTGAGATGGTGATGGTGAGATAGTGTTCATTGAGATGGTGATGGTGAGATAGTGTTAATTGAGATGGTGTTGATTGAGATGGTGATGGTGAGATGGTGTTGAATGAAATGGTGACAGTGATGGTGTTGATGATGTTTGAGATGGTAAGAGTGGTGAAGGTGGTGAGATGGTAGTGTTAGTGATAATGGTGAGATGGTGGTGGTGGTGAGATGGAGTTGATGATGACCGTTGGTGAAATGGTGTCAGTGCTATTGAGGTGGTGTTGGTGCTGATGAGTGTTAGTGATGGTGTTACCTTGATGTTAGGGGTGTAGAGGTTGCGCAGGGATGCGAGAGCTGCAGAGAGACCCTCTGTACTGTAGGACACCCACAGCCCCTGGAGCACAGACGAGGAAACCCCAACCTTCTTACTCAGACCCTGAAAGGAAAAAAAAACATTCCATCAGATCGCTGTGATTCTGGATGCTACTGTATGTGTTAGCATTGTGCCACTGTAAGCATAAATGTATGTGTGTGTGTGTGTATATATATGTGTGAGTATACCTTGAAGATGTGTGCTTTGAGGATGTGGTGGCCGAGCTCGATGGTTTGCTGACGGTTCAGTTTGCCGTCCTGCCGCGAGAACCAGAAGGCTAGCAGTGTGTGTCCACTCCTACACACAAGAATGTGCATCATTACAATCATTTTTATCATTACTATATCACAATAAAGATGTATATTTCATATGTCATGGCCTTTGACCTCTTACCTGGGGTCACAGAGGAACTTGGTCTTCTCTCCGTCCTCTCTCCAGATGAGCCACTCTCTAAAGGAGGCGTGGACAAACATGCGCGTTCCGTCCCTCCTCTTCATGAGGAAGGGCGCGAGGAGATCGGCACGCTGCTGGAAGTCATCCCAGTGGAGCGCCGAGCCGCGTACGACCCCAGCGTTCACCGCCCCCAGCGCCTGCTCATCTGTCAGTGGGTGCAGGGACGCCACGGCTACATTGAGCAGCGGCAGCACTCGCTCAAATGAAGACTGCGTAGGGAAGCGCATATTCAGCAGCAGCAGGTACACCTCAGCTAGGCTCACTGGCACCACCTGTGCAACAAAAACACACCATTAAACACTTCAATTATAGATCTCTGCTAACTATACTAACATCTCACAAGTATCTTAGACTGTTTTAGGCTTCGCTAACATGCTATCAGTCTTAATGTAGGAGGTGTGGCCTCTTTTTCTATCAGTCTTAATGTAGGAGGTGTGGCCTCTTTTTCTATCAGTCTTAATGAAGGAGGTGTGGCCTCTTTTTCCGTCAGTCTTAATGAAGGAGGAGTTCTGTGCTCTGTGCTGACCTTGTAGCTGGAGCTCTTTAGGACCAGGTAGCCCTTTTCGATCAGGTCGAGCGTGAGCTTCAGGTACAGGTACGAGCCACGGCTCAGGCCTTTCAGGTGAGCACTGAGTTTGGCGAAGGCAGCATTGTCCAGCTTCCCGTTCAGCGCCACGTTGTTTTGGATCTCCTGGCTGGAGTGCAGGCGGTGTAGGATGTAACCCTGCAGGTCCGAGTCGATGGCGTCGCTCTCATCAAGGCGGTCCAGAGAGATCCGGTGGAATGGCAGTGGCCGGGTGATATCCTAACAGAGGGGGGGTGGTTATGTTAGGTTATGTTAACGTCATGCTAGTTTGTCGTAACCATACTCACCCGTAGGTAAGCAGCATTACTGACTTTCTTACATCAATCTATGCTAACATCATGCTAGGCTATACTACCATCATACCAGTTTATGCTAACATGCTAAAACCATCAAAAAAACATTCCAAAATCACCAGTGGAATCTTTCCCCTGTCGCTGTGTCAGGTAGTTTTGTGCTCTGTGTGTGTGTGTGTGTGTGTGTGTGTGTGTATTATAAACACACCTGAAGCGAGGTCCTGACCGTCACCACCAGTTTGAGCCATGGAGGGAAACGCTCGATGGTTTTACACAGGAAGGAGACGATGGTGTCTCCGTAATCCGGTTTGTGGAACTCGGCTTCGTTCAGGCCATCGATCAGGATGATCAGATCTTCGTCGCATGCCACCTTACGCTCTGAAACAGGAACACCACATCACACAACATTTACTCGATCTAGCAACATTAACAAAAGTGAATTAACTGCTTATTTTATCTGGCTTCTCACCAGTCTATGCTAAGCTCACACTAATCTATGCTATCACTTCATTCACACTAATCTATGCTATCTATCACTTCAGTCCATGCAAACTTTATGTGTGAGTGTGTGTGTGTATGTGTATATATATATATATATATATACACCCCATCACACAACATTTACTCGATTCAGCTTAGCAATACACAAGGATATATATATATATATATATGTGTGTGTGTGTGTATATGTGTGTTTGTGTGCATGCATGTTTATATGCGTGTGTGTGTATATGTGTATGTGTGTGTATGTATACATGTGTGAGTGTGCGTGTGTATATGTGTGTATAAGCGTGTGTGTGTGTATGTATACATTTATGTGTGTATATATACACACCCCTGTGCAGCGTGTGCAGTGGTTCGAGCAGGCCGCGTGTGAAGGCTGTGATTGGTTCCTGGACGCAGGAGCGCAGGCAGAGGAGACTCTGGAGGTGCGGCTGGCGCAGGAGCAGCTCTCTGTACGCCTGCAGCTGAGGAGCTCGACACAGCAACGCCGCCATGTTGTGTACGAACTCCGGCACCAGACACGTGTAGGCGTTATCCGCCTGGCAGTAGTGATACGCCACCACCTGAACACATACACACACACACACACACACACACGGTAGCTGATGTTAAATCCTGTCAGTGATGATCACTGTACACTGTGTGATCGCTGCATGCCAAGTGTGAAGGTCATGGGCCACGTGACCTTCACGCTCAGAATCTTTCCTTCCAGATGTGTTTACATGAGCAGGAACATCTGGAGGAATGTGTGTGAGAGCAGGACATGGAGCTGAGCTGACCTGAGAGGAGAGTCTCCTGAGTGCCTCCTCCTGACGTCTCCTCATCTCTGGAGTTCCGGGGCAACTGCTGCTTCCAACCAGCGTCCCATGAGCCGACTGTGGCTGACTGAGGGGCAAGGTGTCTCCGTCTGAGAGAGAAAGAGAGAGAGAGAGAGAGAGAGAGAGAACAATGACAGAATGAAAGACAGAAAAACAGAGACAAAAAGACAGAATATTTGATTGTGTGTGTGTGTGAAAGACAAACAGACAGAGAGACAGACAGACAGACAGACAGGGAAAGAGAGACAGACACACAGACAGAAAGAGAGAGACAGAAAGAGAGAGAGAGACAGGGAAAGAGAGACAGACAGACACACACACACAGATGGAGAGTGACAGAGAAAGAGAGAGAGACAGACAGAGAGAGAGAGAGAGAGAGAGAGAGAGAGAAAGAGACAAACAGAAAGACAGAGAGAGAGACAGAAACAGATAGAGAAAGAGAGAGACAGACAGACGAGCAGACAGACGGGGAGAGAGAGGGGGAGAGAGAGAGAGAGAGAGAGAGAGAAAGGGCAGTGGGAGAAAGAAAGAAAGAAAGAAAGAAAGAAAGAAAGAAAGAAAGAAAGAAAGAAAGAAAGAAAGAAAGAAAGAAAGAAAGAAAAAGAAAAAGACAGGGAAAGAGTCAGAGAGAGAAACAGAGAGAGAGAGAGACAGATGGTGTCTCGGGTGTGTCTTCCTTCTATGTTACAATTATATCCATGTACATTCTCATTCTCTCTCTCTCTCTCTCTCTCTCACACACACACACACACACACACACACACACTCACGTTTGGGCGAGGCGTGCGGGCTCTCTGAGGCGATCTGTCTCATGCGGTTGCCGTGGCAGCTCAGAGCCACCAGGCGAGAGATGATGGCGGTTTTGCCGAACCCCACGTTGCCCACGATGACCACGCCCCGACTGGTGCCTTCGCCGCCGCCACGCAGCTGAGCGTCCACTTCCTGGAACAGCCACTCCCGTCCGGTGAACACGGAGTCTGGCGTCACGCTGGGCACCTCGAACAGCAGCGGCTTCAGGGCGATGTCCGGGGCGCGGTATGGCGCAAACCGCACTGCATGATGGGAAACATGTGGAAGGTAAGACTCATAAAGAGAGAGAGAAAAAAGAGGGAAAGCTGCTAGAACCAACACATTTGTTTTATAACATGTACACACAAGCTTATTGATTATTATTTGTTTGTGTTATTTGTTTATCATCATTTGTTTTGTTTTAGCCTTGGCGTTCTCTGTAATCGTGTCATATTTAGCACTCAAAGGCTGCAGTGTCGTCGCTTCACCACTAGAGGGCAGTTACAGGCAGGATGGCAGCTTTTGGCTTACGCAAGCCTGCGCACTACTGTGAAATGCCACACGTCTGATCTGAGGCTGCTTTCAGAACAAAGGCAGCCTGGAAACAGTGAAAACGAATGAGGGTTGCTATGGTTACAGAGGAAAGCGCGCGACAGGAAAAGGGTTGTATGGAGTCGGGGTGAAAGATTCTCAGATTTACTGAATGGACAGAGATGACTGTCATGTGCACAGCGTCCGTGGGTAGAGACGTGGATGGAGTGTGTAAGAGTGTGTGTGTGTTAGTATGTGAACCCAAGCACTTACATGAGTTAGACTGCCAGGAAGGGATGCTAGTGCAGGCTGTTAGTGCAGGACAGAGAGAGAGAGAGAGAGATAGAGGGAGAGGGTCATTGGTTCATATGGTGGATGACAGGCAAACATCATGAGCAATGAAGGGAAGCGGTGAGTGTGTGAATGGGCTGGAAAGCTACACACACACACCTCTTAGGTCATTCCCTGATCGTCCGGCGCCCGAGTTCTGTCGTGGCATACGCAGGGACGTCCTCAACGGAGCCTGGCGCTGCTCATCCAGATACGCCAAGTCCTCCAGGTGAGCAGAACTTGTAGCTGAAACACACACACAGATGTTTAACAATGTTTGTACATTTAAATAAAATTGAATACAGCACTTGATACAGAATGAATGCTGCATTCTGCTAAAACGCTTCATTCAGTATTTGAGAGAAGAATAAAAGTTACTCCACATGAGAGTCCTGCGCCGCATGCAGAACATCAGCTGCTTCACCTTACAGGCTGGAAGAAAGTCGGATGGACAAAATGTGGCGTATCTTTTATAAATATCTTCCCAAATATGTGTCTAAGTGTGTGTGTGTGTGTGTGTGTGTGTGTGTGTGTGTGTGTTTACTGCAGTACATTTCACATGAGATAGAGCTTGAAGTTGAGTCCAGGTTCATTTTAAAGTCTAAATGTTCCTAGGCTGCTCATCCTGTCAAAGTCAAGTCCAATGCATGTCCAAGTAAAAGTAAAGTCTGTAGTCCCTGTGTCACTACTCAACTCAAGTCCAAGGTCTCTAGACTGCCTCCGAAAATGATTTAAGCCAGGTCCAGTGTCTATATGCTGCTACTCAAATAGAGTCCAAGTTAAGTCCAATGTCTCTCTACAGCTACTCTAAGAGTTGAAGTCCAATGTTCCTGTACAACATGGCAGTACATTTCACATGAGCATGAACTGCACAAGTCCAAGTCAAGTCCAATGTCCCTCTGTAGCTATACAAATAGAGTCCAAGTCAAATCCAATGATCCTTTAAAGCAACTGTAACAGTTTCAAAGTCCAATGTCCCTCTACAGCTACACAAAGAGTCCAAGTCAAGTCCAATGTCCCTCTACAGCTACACAAAGAGTCCAAGTCAAGTCCAATGTCCCTCTACAGCTACACAAAGAGTCCAAGTCAAGTCCAATGTCCCTCTACAGCTACACAGAGTCCAAGTCAAGTCCAATGTCCCTCTACAGCTACACAAAGACTCCAAGTCAAGTCCAATGTCCCTCTACAGCTACACAAAGACTCCAAGTCAAGTCCAATGTCCCTCTACAGCTACACAAAGAGTCCAAGTCAAGTCCAATGTCCCTCTACAGCTACTCAAATAAACTACACTGGGGGCAGGACACAGTGAGGAGATACACTGCTACCACTAACCATTCATAATTAATCACCTCATGAATTCTGGTAGACTGCAACAGCTTACACTGAGGAAAAATATCTGAATATCGTAAAAGTAATTATTTATGTAGACAGTTCACTGACATACAGTCACTATATTCTCCAATCCGTGCAGTCCGGGGAAGTAAAGTCACACTGATGTGAGTGAGCTCCAGTTCCTGTAACCTCACACAAACACCATAAAGCTGAACATCTTCATAAATCAGACCAAATTAATCACAGGTAATGAGATGCAGCGACTCTGAGGCTAAGCCATGGGTGAGTGAGAGAAGATCAGTGCTGATAAACAGAACCGCATGCTACAGGAACATGATGATGTCAGAGCGCTCTCCAGTTTCAGCTAGTGCAGAGAGAGAGAGAGAGAGAGAGAGAGAGAGAGAGAGAGAGAGATACAGAACAGTACAGAGAGATGTGTAACTGTAGAAGGTGTTTCAGCTTCCTCCAGAACACCTGAAGTGCATCAATCCTTCTCTTTCTCTCTTCTTACACAGAATCAGAAATTCTCATTAAAAGCTTCGACACACTTCACCTTAATAACAAAAGCTTCTATAAGTGAATTTGCTAATCTCCTATTATGTCATTCATGTTGGCAGTAATGGCTACACGCCGGTCGCTGCTGGGATTTCTCGACATTTGGGTTGCCAGGACATGCAACAGCTGGTTGCCGTGTTTCCAAAGGTAGAGTCACATGAGTCTTTATTTTCCTCCTCGGTGGACATCATGCGTTTCATCTGTCACTAACCTGGCTTTGATCCACAGCAAATAGTCACATGAGATTCACAGAAAAAAAGGTGGACGATGCTTAAAAACTCAAGACTGAATCTTCACTCTTCACTTCCAATGCTAGTCACTTCTTTTCTTACGGGCATGAAGCTTGCGTCATTTAGCCCCGCGTACTTTGTTAAAGAGTTAATAACTCCATTCACGCCACGACTTCATGCTGCGGGTATGAACGCGGCATGACTGACCAGGAGAGAAGACAAAACCAGCATCTTGTACGCTCTGAATTCTGGCTGGTGTGGCGTACAAGTTCTCCAGTACTGCAGGTGGCACTGGAGGACTGAACAAGTTCCACGACTATCGGAAGAAGAATGCAAGTAATGACGCAAGAGTTGTTGAAAGCATGGAAAGTGAAGGGACTGGGCACCAACATGAGATCATTAACTATAAAAAAATTGCACTAGCATGCTAGTATGAATTAGTTTGAAGCTAGAAGCCTAGTGTATACAGAAATATCACAAATATCTGTGAACCACTCTGCTGCTCACACTTTTAACCCCAGCAATCTGTTATTTTCTGTGCACATGATACACATGAGAAGACAGACAAGGCGCATACACAACACCTTCTTTCACCTGACACATCCCCAGTGAAGTGAAGCTGATCCCTCAAATCCTTCTTTCCCACCAACCAAAACACATCTGCTCTGTTTGGTACAGGAACAGGGAAAAAGAAAAAGAAAAGAAAAACATGGACGATTGTGGAGATCCAGGCAGTGAGGACGGTTGGTTCTCCAAAGAGAACTGAAGGAACGGTGAAAAGAAACGTATGCTGTTTGCCATCAAGAATGTTTCTGAGGACCAGGAAGGTTCCTGAGGTTCACCATTTCCCAAAAACACAAATAGAGGATAAACTGGATTCAGGGATCTGCTACGCATGACAGAAGACGAATTTGATTTGAACTCAAAATAATCTGGTTGTTGCTCTCTCTTGTTGCTGTAGTAGAGGGGTCCATACTACATGAGCTGTTGGACATCTGCCCACAAACATTAAGCTTGATATTTACCAAACAACCTGGGTTCTTAAGAATTCCTGCAAAGGGAACCCGTACGTATCAAGAATCGCCTTAAAACCATCAACACAGCTGATCAGTCCCGCCCCCTTTTTTCCCCTAAAACTACCCCTTAAACATTAACAATCATCAATTTGTATCTTATAAAAATACAGCAAACCAAAGCAACCTTTTGACAGATCCTCCGGCTCACTCACCTGCTACAGAGTTTGGGCGGGGCATGAGGTAGAGGGGGATGGAGTGGGCGGAGTGCGAGGTGGAGTGCTCTAAGCTTCTCTCTGGGATTTTGTTGAGGCTGTATGTGGAGGCGGCCATGTTCTCGTCCACGCGGTACAGGAAGGAGTCGCCGCCCGAAGATTTCCCCGTCTGCCGCAGTTTGAGGCGTGAGCCATCGCCGTGCTTCCCTCCCCGATCCGCGTTCTCCGAGTAACTAGTCAGTGTTGCTAACATAGAGAAAACAGATAGTCAAACCTTCCATTCCAATCATGCAGGTCCAGAGAAATAAACATATCTTTAGAAATAGACGCTGACCTGATGCTTTACTTTAGCTCTGAGGTTGTTAACTGCTCTATTCGCTATGTACTAGCTCACTAGCTTACAGACATTCACTATCAAGGAGCTAGAGAAGATACGGGATGACTGGATCATGTAACTCACCGATGATGCCACTGTCTCTGCTCTCCAGAGTGGACGTCGGGCTCGTGATTGAGCCGTAGGCACCGGCGCTGCCCGGGCCACCAGCCGGAAGAGTGGAGCAGGGGCTGCCAGGAGGGGGGGACGCCGAGCTGCTAGCCAAGCTGGAACATGGACTGATTCTCTGGGTCATGGAGACAGCCTGAGGAGCAAACATGTGAGCTTTAACTGATGGCAGATCTTCAGTGGTGACTGTTAAAGAGGTCATTTCAGGGTTTTGAAAAGCATAGTGACTTTTTTAACCTGAAAAAGTTTTGTTTGCTCGATAATATTTTTGGGTAAGACTGACAGATTTCTGAATCTGAATTCTCTGAATGGATAGCTATCACTTGCGGTGTACCTCAGGGCTCCATCATGGTTCCTGTTTAGTTTTCGATACTATGGATTCCTGACACTTTATTTCATTTCTACAAGCTGAAATCTGATGAAACTCTCAAACTGTCTGTCTCTATTCCTCTCTTTGACACTCTGTCTGTCTGCTTGTCTCTCTTCGTCTCTCTGTTTCTCTCTTCTTCTCTCTTTGTCTCTCTCTCTGTCTGTCTCTCTTCGTCTATCTCTGTCTGTCTTTCTTCCTCTCTCTGTCTCTCTCTCTCTCTGTCTGTGTGTCTATTTGTCTCTCTCTTTCTCTTTGTCTCTCTCTCTCGCTCTCTGTCTGTCTGTGTGTTTGGCTGTCTCTCTCTCTCTCTCTTGCTCTCTCTCTATCTGTCTCTCTGATTCTTTTATCTTTCTGTCTGTCTGTCTGGCTCTCTGTCTTTCACACACACACGCTCACATATTCTGTCTGTTTCTGTTCTTCTCTCTCTCTCATTCTGTCATTATCCCCCGGTCTGTCTGTCTCTGTCCATCTCTCCTCTTCTCATTATTTCTCTCTCTCTCTCTCTCAGACTGATTTCCAATTTATAGTGTTTAAAAATAACCACAGACAGTTGTTATATTCGGTCTTTCTGATTGGATCAGAGCTCTAGGTGATGATTTAAAACCACTTGAGCTCCTCCAGACAGATATGTTTAACATTCTACAGCCTTGGATCGGACAATTATCAGACATAATATAATAATCATACAATAATAATCAGACAATTATCAACTTAAAAATTATGGAAAAGCTAATTTTAAAAATAAAAATATCTTAATTACTTAATTAATTACAATATTCATTATTATTACTACGTCTTACGACTCCTTCTGAGGTGTACGATTTCTTGCCATCTTCTTTATCTTATTTTTAGTTTTTTTATAAATCTATTTTTGAAATTTACATTTTTTTCAGCCCTGCGATGGACTGGCGACCTGTCCAGGGTGTACCCCTGCCTTTCGCCCTATGTGCGCTGGGATAGGCTCCAGCAGACCCCCGTGACATTTTTTTCATAGTTTCATATTAAAATTAAAACATTTTCCTTTATCATTAAACCCTCCCCCCTTTTAAAAAAACTAACAAAACATTTTTCTCCCTTTTCTGTTCTAAAAACAAATTATTAATAATTATTAAACATTTAATAAAAGTGCAATCAAAAATCTTTTTTTTTCAAATATTTTTATTATGAAATATTTTTTATTTTTAAGAGTAGCATTAAGCTCTTTCCTTATCTTTTTACATTTTTGTATACCCTACACATGTTACAAATAAAGTTATCGCTGACCAAGCACTTTTAATTTGAGTGAAATTTTCTGGAGATGTGTGTGTGTGTGTGTGTGCTTCCACTTTAATGATGCTTAATGGCATTTGATCGCCGTGCTGTAACACACCTGAGGCATGACCTCAGCCGTGTAGTTCAAACAGATGTGGTGTGAGGTTAAAGCAGAGTCACCTCCACACACACACACACACACACACACACACACAGAAGTGAATTTATGCTGACGAGCATGAAACGCTCTACAGTCATCTCGTCTTTATGCTGAGAGCAGCACACTTCTGCACCCCCCCCTCTCTTTATAGCCTTGATGGATTTTTCCACTGCAACTCAAACATGTGTAATGAAATCCGTCAAGATTCACTTAAAAGAAACGTGAACGACGGGAAGATGAAGAGATTAGCATATTCATCGTTAGAGCGAAGAAATCTACTACATCCATCTACAAACTGAGAGAGAGAGAGGAAGTAGGAGGGAAAGCAATATGGAAAGAAAGAGTGAAAGAGCGAGTTAAAGAGAGATAGAGAGTGTGTGTGTGTAGGAGGGAAAACAATATGGAGAGAGTGAGTGAGAGAGAGAGAGAGAGAGAGAGGATGGAAGAGAAAGAGGGAGAGCGAAAGTGAGAGAGAGAGAGAGAGAGAGAGAGAGAGGGAGTGAGAGAGGGAGAGAGAGGGGGAGAGAGAGAGGGAGGATAGGAGAGATAGAGAGAGTGAGAGAGGAAGTTCAGTGAGTTCATATACGTCTCTCTCTGGACTGATGATTTCATACAGCAGGTCGTCTTCACTCCTTAATGTAGCAGCAGGACGCTTAATCCAGTAAGTCGAGGCAGACCAGCGAGGAGGAAACTGCCTCGGAAACTGGTTTTACACACACGACTTTCCAGCAGCGTGTTTTTATCCCTGCTGTTTTAACTGGAGAGAAACCGACCGCTCCTCATGGGGAAAAGTCTAACTCAAATCCAAGAACTTATTAGCAATATGACTCGAATCATGACTCTGAATCATGACTCTGATCCATGACTCCGATCCATGACTCCGAACAGAAGTACCAATTTACCAGTTTACGTCTCATTCGTGAGTCTGATTCATGACTCTGAATCATGACTCTGAACAGAAGTACCAGTTTACAGAGATTTGTTTACGTCTCAGAGCCTCGACTCTGATTCGACTCGAAACTACAACCTCCTCTGATTCATGAGTCTGATCTGTGACTCGTGACTCCACAAAGAATCACCAACCTCGATTCATGACTCCCAGCCCTGACTCTGATCCGAACCGAAGCTCTGATATGCCACTCTTAATTACGACACTCTTTTACTTTGATTCATGACTCGTGATTCAAAACAGATCTAAATCTTACACTTATCTTATTTACAACTTGGAGATTTCCTGTAACAACAATAATGCTGTTCTAACAAAATGATTCAACACCTACTGACCAATCAGAATCCAGAATCCGACAGCGCTGTGGCATAAAAACACAAAATCCACAACGTCCTACAAGCTGATCCTAGATCAGATCCTGGAGCCCAGATGCAGCCCATTGGGATATATATGTGTGTGTGTGTGTGTGTGTGTGTGTGTGAAGCTGGAAGCTGACCCACATTCTCGGCTGTCTAAACGTTCCTGCTGCAGCCGCACCGGCTCCAGAATCCCGACCCCATCGTGGGGAATGTAACGCAAACCTTCGGACGTTTACCAGAGAAATAAAACCCCGAGTCAGCGGAAAATCTCATTTACTCGACGTTCCTCCTTTTACCTCAGATGTAGTCCATCATCCAGGACTTGTTCAGGGTCCGGATAACGGAGCTACGAGACTAACCCTGAAACTCAAATACACACACAAGCCGCTTCAGATGATCAACGTCAACGTTTTCACGTGACCGAGTGAACATGTCTGATCTGAGGTTACTCGTGAATGCAGTTAAAATCTTTGCTGTGAGTGGCCATGTTGGATTTATTCTCACTTGCTGAACTCAGGGTTGTTGAGAAGACCATTGTGAGGTTAAGAGTAGGAATCTCCAGTAGATTTTTTCTTGTCAGAGGTTGGAAATGGAGTTATGAAGTTATGAACTTGCAGCAAGCTAGTTAACAGTGAGCTAGTTAGCTAGTTAAGTGCAAAACTTGACTAGCTAAAAAAACCCACAGGAATCTACATACTGGCTACTGATTTGTCCACTTCTAATTTTTGTAAATTAGCAGAAAACATCCTTCAGTGAGCAAATGGACTCCACTATCAGTGCTGTGTGTGTGTGTGTATGAAATACCTGGCTTTCTTCTGGTTCCTCATAGCCATACGTGGCTCTGTCGGACCCCTCGGCCATTTTGTCCCCGAGCAAGAACCCGAGTCGTGTCATCAGGGTGTTCGCAGCCTCGTCCACTGACGGAGGGGGACCCAGATCCTGACTGTCTTCACCTACACACACACCCACACAAACACACACACAGTGTTATTATTTGGATCTGTAAGACATAGATCGGTTTCACTGGATCGGTATCTGTAGCTCCTCCCCCAATGCATGATGTAATGTTGGTTGTTTATTTCACCTTTTTTGTTCTGGAACTTTTTGTCATTGTTGACGCCCCCTCACACACACACACACACACACACGGGCGGTCAGAGATATCTTAAGCGTCGCTCTATAGATTTGTAGATTCAGCAGTTGAGCTCACACGCACCTGAGACAGTGTTAGGTAAACGATGGCGGTGATGTCACGCGAAGATGTCATGTAACAGGATCATCAAATTTTAAGTCGCTGCCTCAGAGACACGTATTCCTTACTTTACTAAACAACAACGGCAAAAAAATCTTTCCAAACACCTTCTCTAAACATTACCATGTGGGTATGGCAGCTGCTTGTGGAAAAGCAAACAGTACTCAGGTGACACAGTTACACACACACAGGGTTCAGAGACGCAGCAGGACTATGCACTCTGCAGACTGGAGGAGACTGGACTGGAGGATCTCTCTGGATCGCTCCAGATCTCTCCTAATCTCGAAGGATTTCTCCAGAATTCTCCTGATCTCTCGGAATCTCTCGAGATCTCTAGGGATTTTTCAGGATCTCATCTTATCCCTCAGGATCTCTCCAGATCCCTTGGGATTTCTCCTGATTTTCCACGATCTCTTGGAATCTCTCAGGATCTAGAGTGATCTCTCGGGATCTCTAGAGATCTTTCAGGATCTCTTGGGATCTATAAAGATCTCTCAGGATCTCTCGGGATCTATAGAGATATCTCAGGATCTCTCTCAGATCTCTCAGGCAGTGGCGATTACACACAGTGGAGAGATTACTGAGTATTTGCTGTTTTTTTTTTTACTCAGTGCTCAGTCTCCTGCTGACAGAGAAGTCAAAGTGAAGCAGACAGAGCAGAAAAGAAACAACTCCGCCCAAAAATAGCAACCGACACCATGAGACAGAAAAAAACATGCTGGAAAAAAAAAAAAAGCAAATCTGCTATAATTATTAACTTCCTCTCTTTTGCTCCATTATTTTCTTAATGCTGCTGCTCACAATTACACTGAAACTAATGACCGGTAAAGAGCAGTGTGTATTAATGACCCACTGTATCCTTCACACACACACACACACACAGCGCTGAATCTCAGCGCAACAGACTATAAACATTTATCAGCTAAAATCCTGATTAAAAAAACCCCTTCATATTGTCTTCATGTCAGAGCTGCTGCTACAGAAACCTTCTGGCCAATCACAATCCAGAACATCTCATCTCAACACACCAGTCTTTTCTATTTCTCACTCTTTCATGGTGCTGCTTTCGTCTTCCTCTGGATTTATGGACGTATAAACCAGACTAGACTCACGCAGGCTGTCGTCATGGCAACTATCAGTGAGTGAGCTGAGGAATGTGATGAAGAAGGGTGTGTGTGTGTGTGTGTGTGTGTGTGTTGGCATCTTTCTCTCTCTGTTCTCTCCATCTGTCTGTCTTTTCTCTTTTACCTCAAAATAGATTCACAGAATCTAGAAGTAAATGATGTCTGAAGACTGATACCTCATGCCATTCATGTTATTAGTTAGTTATTAGTTAACCCAGTAATTAGCCAAATGCTACACAGACCCCCCGGTGATCACATATTATATCTAAAATGACTTAACACCCGGTTTATTTAGACAAACAGATCAGATTCACAGATTTCACATATTATGATGGCAGAAAAAAGTGGGCGGGGCTTAGTGCTCATAATCACAGTTTTAGCTTCAGTTTCATTCCAGATCTCTGAAGCACAAGCTAGCGAGCGGCAAGGTGACATTCGGTTGCTGTTTTTCTACGCGACATGGAGCGGCAAGGTCATCGCTATGGCAACAGCGTGATAGTTTAAACCATCTACCTATCCAACGAAGCTTGGAAGGAAATAGCAGAGATCGTTGCTGCCTCATTTGAGTGTCAGGTTGCTAGCAGGGTTAGCGTGCTTTGCTAATGTAATCTGAGAACGGATTTTCAAACTGATTAGCATTAGCGTTATTTCAGTTGCGTTTAATTTGTTTGTTTCAGAAGTCCTTTATAGCTACGACAATTCTCACAGAAAAAAAAACGCTGGACATGCCACGCCCACATGCCACAGTCCTTTAACAAAATGTAAAAATAAACCCAATAACAACATTGTTTATGTTTCTCACAAAAAATTTGAGACTGTATAAAGAACTCTGCTCTGCAGCTCCCCCTACAGGCCGACTGAGTAGCAGCATCCACCTACATGGGTCATTTCAGGGCAACATGACAATTAAACTAAACAGATTTCTATATGCTAGAGGTTACTAGAGGTCAGTCTGGTTGGGAAGAGACTTTCTGTCTCTTTGCTTTATTCTCTCTCTCTTCTAGTCTTTCCCCATCTGTCTGGCTCCGTGTCACACATGACAGTATATAATTACGTCTAGATCCCACTAATGACAGCGGAATGAATATAAACGTCCGTCTGGAAAATTTTCTTTAGAATAGCTTAAAAAAATACCCCACAATGTCATGTGTTTAAAATAAAGTGTCATTAAACATCCTCAGGTTGTTGGACAGAGGGAGACGAGCCGAGCCGAGACAATGGCTTTGCACACACACACACACACTCTCGTGCACACACACACACACACACACACACACACACAGGCTCACACCATGATGCAGCAGACAAATACAGAGACAGATGAGACAATTATACAGAACACAGAGGGTGGAGACACGGGTGTGTGAGTGTATGTGTGTATGTATGTGTGTGTGTGTGTTTGAGAGAGCAAAAAGAAAAAAAAAAAACAAGGGCTGTAATTTGGTACAGGTTGAGCATACACTCACTCACTCACTCACACACACAGTCTGAACACTACTGAACCAAATGCATTTTTTAGTCAACTTCAGCATCACGGAGTCAAATGAATTAGTGTTACTGATTCAAATTCCATGAGTCAACTTGAACATGCTGAGTTATTTTACTTCGTCAGGATCAACTCTAGTGAGGAATTAAACAAACCAGCTTCAAGTTCAATGAAGTTGTTCAATGACTTGAAAGTTTATGGAGTCAAATTACTGAGTTAGCTCTTTTGAATCAACTTTAGTGAGACAAACAAACAAGCCAGCGTCATCGAATCGAGTGGATGAACTGCACTGAGTCAAATTACTGAATCAGCCTCACTGAGTCAATTCAATGAGACAAATCAGCTGAATCAATTTCAACTACAGTGTGAGAATCAAATCAGTTCCACAGACTTTATGACAAACAAGCAAGTGAACAAAACTTACTAAGTTAAATTACTGAATCAGTGTTATCAAGTCAACTGAATCAGTTTTTTTTACTGAGTCAGTATCGGTGTGAGCATCAAGTTATTGCGCTTTATCAGCTTTATCAGGTTAAGTGGATCAACTATACAATATGTATTGTACTGAATCAGCTCCACTGAGACAAATATACTGAGCCACTTACAGTGTGACAATCGAGACAGCCCCACTGAGTCAAATATAATGAGACAACTGAATGAGCTCCAATGAATCAAATATACTGAGTCAATTACAGTGTGACAACTGCATCAGCTTCACTGAGTCAAATATACTGAGTCAATTATAATGAGACAACTGAATCAGCTCCAATGAGTCAAAGATACTAAGTCAACTACTGCATGACAACTGAATCAACTCCACTGACTCAAATATACTGAGTCAATTTCAGTGTGACAACCGCATCAGCGTCACTGACTCAAATATACCGAGTCAATTATAATGGGACAACTGAGGCAAATATATTGAGTCATCCATAGCGGGACAACTGAATCAACTTAACTGAATCAAATTCACTGAGTCAGCGTTGAAACTGAAACCATGACATGACCACTGAATCAATCTTCCCCGATTCAAAATAATCAACTTCATTAAAAAAAAAAATTCAGTTTAGTTCTCTCCACTAACCCTGATACTCAGCTCCAATGATTCGACTGAGTCAGCGTTTGTGATTCAGCTGCAGCATTTTTACTGACTCCTCCATTCCTTTCCACCAACAAAGCTTAAGTCACATGACCCCCGTGTACACACTGCTCCCCTGGGAGCTCCTTGGAGCGTGCCTCTTTAAACTTATCCACGTAACAACAATAACAAACTACTTCCTGTTTGTTCCCGCAAACCTCACGTCAGCCGTCTCCTGGGAATCGGAGCCGTGAGTTATTTGTGTTTTCCGGAGGAGAGCACAGCGGGGGTGCAGACCTCACACTCGTCCTTTATGCTGCTGTCAGACAAGCCGCAGGAACTGTGTCAGGGTGATCTGTACACAACCGAAGCCTTGCCTTTTAGCAATGTGTGCATGTTTCCGAGCTCCGAGGGAGCGAAGGAGGCCTCGGCGGCCGAGGACTCGACCACATTTGTGGACAAAAGTGCTGAGGCTGCGCAGAATATGAAACCCGGAAAGAGAAAGAGAAGAAGCGCAGCGGCGTGTTTTAATAGCAATGTTTCTCCCAGAGGTTTTGCGTACTGTTCAATCGAGTAGTTCAATCATCATTCCTCTGCACTGACACACGATTTCCAGAGATTTCTGGACTGGGAGGATTTTATTGCTTTATACGAATGAGCAAACATGAAACCTGGAAAAATTCACACCACACCATGAATCCTGGTGGTGGAATTTTGTCAGGAAAGAATTCTTGATAAGTTCTAGATCGAGTAAAATGAATTAATTCCACAAATTTACTTCACTTTAAAATAGAAAATCTTGATATCGTTCTTCATTTTGCTAGAGTTTTACAAAAGGAACTTCTTGCTAATTGTTTAAGGGTAACTACGGTTTAAATTTTGGGTGATGTGGCTAAAAAAAAAAGTATAATTACAGTAATCTCTTTATCCAGGTCTGGAGGAAGATCCCGGGAAAACTGGGAATGAGCTGACCTTTTACTCTGGATGAGACGCTAGTCCGTCAAGGCACCATGTAAACGCTCATTCACACCGAGGGGCAATTTAACAAAGCTAATCTACTCTACTAACTAGCATGTTTTTTTCTGAGGAACTTGGAAAACCTGGAGGAAACCCACATAGAAACGGAAGAACGCACCCAATTCCGGACAGACAGTAACCAGAGCTCAAGATCGGAACAGGAATTGAATCATTTCATGTTCAAATCCATACCACAACTGCTAATTAGTGCACACTAAGCCTCGAACACGATAATCCCTGTCCTGGAGAATCTGCACCGATGACAGAGTCGGATCAGAGTGTCTAACTCGGCTCAGATCCTGACTATTAAACCGTTTGTGGCCACATCGTAGTACTGGACCCATTTTTCAATTTTTTTTCACTTTACACCCATCTTAAATATATTATGATGCAATTTCCTGTTTCGTAGGACAGCGCTTGTCGCTGCTGGAGGTTGGGGCAGTTCATCTGCAGCATGAGCTGCATGTAAACAGCTGGAGATGATCAGAGTTTAACCAAGCCTGGTGTTGATGGAGCGGATAAAGGGGAGAAGGAAAGAGGAAGAAAAAACAAAGAAATGAGAAATAAAGAAAGAAACATTAAAAAAGACCTCAGTACATATCCAGAAATAGAGTTTAGGAGCTGGTTTGAGTTAAAGGACAGGAGCATGATGAGAGGGTGTCTGTCACCAAAAGAAAAAAACCCTGCAAGATGGAGCAGCTAACCGGTGGTTTTGAAAAAACCCGAGAGTGCACTGAGAGGAGAAAAAAGCAACAACAAAGCTCTGACAAACACGCCAAATAACATCTTGGCGCTTTGAACAGGAATTAGAGAGAGACAGAGAGACAGACAGAAACTGTGGCTTTGTTATTGGGTTCTTTTTAAAACCGTATACTGCGCCGCATTCGAGGGGCCGCAGTTTGACCCGCCGTCGAAGGGACTTTCCAAGAGTTTAGTCGGCGGCACAAATTAAAACCCTGTCTTAATGAATCGTCCAAGAGCAAAAGGATAATCAGGTCTTTTCCACCAGCCACACGTTCACGGAGCTGTTTATTTGGGTTTATTATCCGTCAGCTTGCCTTTTTTGACTACGGCTGATCTAAACACATCCAGATGAGTTTGGTTTATTAAAAAACTTAAGAAGGGCAGGTCTGAAAATGTCACTTTAACCAAAGTTACACTTATGCAGAGGAAGAGAAATGAAGGCAAGGTTCTTTCAGGACCACAGCGCCTGGTATCAATCAAAGAACATATTCTCTGTGCCCCTTCCCGTCACCATCGGAACTATTACCACTGCAAGCTCTTCTTAATTAAGAAGGATTTTCGAGCAGAACATCTGCAGAGCGTGCCCATCACTCTGGCTGACGGTGGCTCCCCGGGGAGGCTGTCGCTTCGTGTCATGTCGTACGGCAATAATCAGGAAGATTCACTTCTGTGAGAAGCAGACAAATGAGCAAAACCGTGCTGAAATGATCTGCTCTACTAGCTAACGTCAGAAACTCTGAGCCTCGCTGACATCACATCTCTGCAGCAGTGTAAGTTCCAGTCTTTAATACGTATTAAACTCCTCACCTCTTTCTTCTTCATTTTTTGGTTCACACTCATCCACATCCACATCGACCTCTTCCACGTCTTCCTCATCATTTCCATAATCGTTGGTATCATTATTATTGTTGTTGTCATCGTGGTCACTGTTGTCATCGTTGTCTTCCTCTACCACTGCCTCATCCTGGTTCTCTCCTGCTTGCTCCCACTCTTCCTGCTGGTACTCCTTTGTCCCGCTGTCCCCAGGGTCTCCCACCATCCCTTGAGCTCCTCTGGGTCTGGTGCAGCAGCTCGGCTGCAGGAGCGACTGATCTGAAGCACTGAGGCTGGAGGAGCAGGCACGAGACGCGCAACACAGCCGAGACATCCAGCGGCGCAGCAGGGAAGAGGAGGAGGAGGAGAACCTGCTCCGCTCGTACGGCCGGGGCCTCTTCCTCCTCAGCCATGCACTCCGAGTGCACACCTTCCTCACGTCCATCGTTCCGATACTCCGTCTCCTCCTCCTCTTCCAGCGCAGAGCCGGAGAGAGCACTGAGGTGAATGAGCTGGCTCGTCCTCGCTCTGCTCCCTTTGGCCTTCTGGGAGGAGGAGGAGGTGCTTTCGGGAGCGAGCTGGCCCTGGAGAGAAAACCGCTGGCTCAGACTTCAACAAGAATCGCGGGCAGTCTGCAGGCCCTGGACTCCAGAGCCCACAAAGGGTAGAGCGAGAAAGAGAGAGAGCGAGCTGCGAAAAAACCACAAATTCTGAACTCTCTGGAAAAAAAAAAGCTGAAAGAAGGCAAACACGCCTACAGAGCGATTAGGCCAAGAGAGCCGTTAAAGTGCTTTGGGCAGAGTGTGAGGGGTCAGACTTACCGAAAGAGTGCATGTCCGGGTCGAGAATCATGTGAAGTCAGTTTCAGGGAAATAAGTTCCATATGAAAAAAAAAAAAAAAACAGGGTGTTTTCCATGAGCACAGGACAAGACAGAAAGCAGAGGTACTGTGGAGAAGAATCACAGAGGGGGAGAGAGAGAAAGAGAGAGAGAGAGAGAACGAGAGAGAGAGGGGGTAGAGGGAGAAACACAGATGGTAATGTTTAAGGGAAGTGTGTCAGGCCAAGCAGGGGGGTCGTGTTGGGCTGCCAGTCGACCTAAAAGGGTCAGGGTCGACTCTCACTAACCCGTCCTGTCCCAGGAGAGAGGGATGCAGCATTTTTTTGGTCATCACAGATCGAGTTTCACTCGAGAACTCGTAAGGTGACTGCACACGGATGGTCACCTAGCTTTCTGGATTTCTCAATAAAAACACAAGCCTTAGTTTACAAGACCACTGCTGAACCAAGAAGCACTAAGTTTCAAACAAAAGACATGGAATTTTACAATGTCAAAGTGTTTGAGGTTAGCAAGAAAAAAAAAAAACAAGAGTCCATAACTCAGCCTGCGGTCACACGCCGTCTCTGTCTGGATTATAGGGAAAGACCCATGAGCAATAAAAAACAAGAGGAAGAATAAAGAAACTCAAGGCTTAGGCCTTAACAAGAGTGTTGAGAGTGTGAAGAGGAAACCAGGAAAGAAAGAGAGGAGGTAAACGAGTGAAACTGAGGAAACAAAATAAGATGAGGAAGCAGAGCAGGACAGAGGGCCGGAAAAAAACAGAATGCTTCCTTCTGCCTCATGCTGACTGTGCAGTGAAAAAGCAGCAGTGCTGAAAGGTTTGGGATGGAGCCATCAAAAGAGCTGTGTCTTAACATCCTGTGAAAATCTCAGCAAGAAAACATGGTGGAGTTGGTGCCTGGTCTTTCAGCTGTATCGAGAGATATGCTAATGAACCTCATCACTAAAAACATCTTGAAACTTCCTCAAGGCAAAAAATTAGACACCGTTTCTTAACTCATGTCCAAAATAAGCAAAGCAAAGCAACATGTCAAGGTTCAAGAGTTCGTCTGCTAAGATCATGATCCGTAAGAAGAATCCATGTGAAGAAAATGCCTACTTTCTACTTTGTGTTCATTTCAAAATGTAAGGATAAGAGAATAAAATCAGAATAACTCTGAAACTGAGGCTCGGCTTGCACAGTAAAATTCTTTCTTTGCATATCCCATCCTTGGAGGGTTGGGGTCAGAGCGCAGGGTCAGGTATGATGCAGCGCCCCTGGAATGAGGAGGTTAGGAGGCCTTGCTCAAGGGCCCAACGATGGCAGCTTGGAAGTCAGCTTAAACCCTGAATTTCTGATCAACAACCCAGAGCCTTAACCACTTGAGCTACCACCAGCCATTTGGGGGCCCAAGGGTAGCAGTTTGGTGGTGCTGGGGCTTGAACCCTGATCTTCTGATCAACAACCCAAAGCCTTGAGGGAATCATATAGTTCACTCAAGTCCCAGCATCTGAGGTGTCCGAGCATCTAAGGTGGTCCAGATCCGCTACTGAGTAAACTCTAATGAGAAAGCGATCTGACTCTGAATCAACACGCTGCAGGAAGTGAATAAATCATAGTGTATACATGAACCTGACATATGGACGAATGAAGCAGTGGTAGGTCTAGTCGTTAAGGCTCTGGGTCACTGACCAGAAGATTGGTCTTCAAGCCCCATCACCGCCAAACTGCCACTTGAGCAAGGTCCCCAACCCACCCTGATCCAGAGGTGCTGCATCATGGCTGACCCTGTGCTCTGACAATCCCCCACCCCCAAACCCCCAAGGATGGGATATGTAAAGAAAGAATTTCACTGTGCAGTAATGCCTATGTGACAAATAAAGACAACTTAAATGATTTATTTAGCCTCGTCTTGTAAAAGCAAACGAATCAGAAGAATCTGTGATTCAGAGTCAGCAACCAAATGATTCGTGTAAAAATGATCGAATCTCACGTCACATCATTTCACTTCTATTAGCTTCCTGGGACTAATGTAGCTAATGGAAAACCCAAAACTAATCCCTGGAACCAAACTGATGAACAGGAAGCATCTAGCAACTGAAGTGACGTGAATCGCATGCTGTGAAACAGTCGAGCTGGACTTTTCCTACAGTAACGTGTGGTGCAGAAATGTGTGTTCTTACCCAACGCTGCGTACATGCAGGAATGTGAGCTGCTGCCTGTATTTATATCCATCAGAGCTGAGGGGCGAAGCACAGAGCTTGGAGTTTGAATGTTTAAAGAATTCAGGGTATGTTATTTTGGCAAAAAAAAAAAAAATTCAGCTCGCTCAGAAGATCCCTCAGCCAAAGCCCAGAAGCATTTACGGTTTCCATGTGGCCATTTTTAGAGGGTACACTTTTTTCTCTTTTTTTTGAGTAATCAACCACAGAGAAACAAAACAGAGAAAAACAGAAGGTTTGCACTTTCTAGCAGAGTTCAGTAAAAACAAAACAAAACAAAAAAATTTTAAATTATATATATATTATATATATATATATATATATATATATATATATAAATGATATTATAAAAATGATATTATAAAAATATGAAAAATAAATTATAATAATAAATATAAAAATAAATTTATAAATAAATAATAATATAAATTATAAATAAATTATAATACATTATAATAATAAATAGCACGACTAAGTACATCGTTATATATCATTATCATATATCACACCACATTAGAAGTAAGCTTAAGTGAAAAATACTGAAAAAATTATTTTATGTTCAAATGTCATAATGAAAAGGAACAGTGTGTGTGTGTGCGTGTGTGTGTGTGCGTGTGTGTGTGTGTGTGTGGCCTTCACTTGATGACACAGCGCCAAAATGTGTTCAAATTGAAATTAAATTGCAGGCACTGGATCCTTCTTACAAGCTCCTCCCATTGAAGATGTATGTAATGACTTTCTCTGAGAGCCGTACTCAATTGGAACAGAAGAAGGATTCGGCTGGAGGCGTGTCATGATGATGTCACGTGACGTGTCTCAGAACAAATCTACAGAAAATCTTGCGTTCCTTTCTGTGATCCCAAAAATACCAAATCCCGAAGGACCTGAAAGATTTTCCTCACTTTTATCAGCTGATATCTGACATCTGATGCTATCTGGCACATCGCTATCAAAATGGCTGACTGCATTAAACACTAGGTTTCCCTAGATTTTCTCCCAGTTTAAACACCTGCCACATCCAGCCCACCGGTCACTTCTTCCCATCACACCAACCGGAGTGCGTCTACCCAAACACACATTTCCTCTGGGATCCATCGACCAGCTCACACTGCCCTTTTCTGCATACGTGACCTTATAGCTGAACATGATTGGCTTATATCTGTGTGACTGACAGGAGATACCTCACACACACCTCACACACACTGGATATGATGATTATACCTCACACACACCTCACACACACTGGATATGATGATTATACCTCACACACACCTCACACACACTGGATATGATGATTATCCCTCACACACACCTCACACACACTGGATATGATGATTATACCTCACACACACCTCACACACACTGGATATGATGATTATACCTCACACACACACACCTTACACACACTTGATATGATGATTATACCTCACACACACTGGATATGATGATTATACCTCACACACACCTCACACACTGGATATGATGATTATACTTCACACACACTTGATATGATGATTATACTTCACACACACCTCACACACACTTGATATGATGATTATACCTCACACACACTTGATATGATGATTATACCTCACACACACTGGATATGATGATTATACCTCACACACACCTCACACACACTTGATATGATGATTATACCTCACACACACCGGATATGATGATTATACCTCACACACACTTGATATGATGATTATCCCTCACACACACTGGATATGATGATTATACCTCACACACACCTCACACACACTTGATATGATGATTATACCTCACACACACCTCACACACACTTGATATGATGATTATACCTCACACACACCTCACACACACTTGATATGATGATTATACCTCACACACACTTGATATGATGATTATACCTCACACACACTTGATATGATGATTATACCTCACACACACTTGATATGATGATTATACCTCACACACACTGGATATGATGATTATACCTCACACACTTGATATGATGATTATACCTCACACACTTGATATGATGATTATACCTCACACACACCTCACACACACTGGATATGATGATTATATCTCACACACACCTCACACACACTTGATATGATGATTATACCTCACACACACTTGATATGATGATTATACCTCACACACACTTGATATGATGATTATACTTCACACACACCTCACACACACTTGATATGATGATTATACCTCACACACACTTGATATGATGATTATACCTCACACACACTTGATATGATGATTATACCTCACACACACTGGATATGATGATTATACCTCACACACACTTGATATGATGATTATACCTCACACACACCTCACACACACTGGATATGATGATTATACCTCACACACACCTCACACACACTGGATATGATGATTATACCTCACACACACTTGATATGATGATTATACCTCACACACACTGGATATGATGATTATACCTCACACACATTTGATATGATGATTATACCTCACACACACTTGATATGATGATTATACCTCACACACACTTGATATGATGATTATACCTCACACCCACTGGATATGATGATTATACCTCACACCCACCTCACACACACTTGATATGATGATTATACCTCACACACACCTCACACACACTGGATATGATGATTATACTTCACACACACTTGATATGATGATTATACTTCACACACACCTCACACACACCGGATATGATGATTATACCTCACACACACTTGATATGATGATTATACTTCACACACACTGGATATGATGATTATACCTCACACACACCTCACACACACTTGATATGATGATTATACTTCACACACACCTCACACACACTTGATATGATGATTATACCTCACACACACTGGATATGATGATTATACCTCACACACACCTCACACACACTTGACATGATGATTATACCTCACACACACCTGATATAATGATTATACCTCACACACACTGGATATGTTGATTATACCTCACACACACCTCACACACACCTGATATAATGATTATACCTCACAGACACTTGATATGATGATTATACCTCACACACACCTCACACACACTGGATATGATGATTATACCTCACACACACTGGATATGATGATTATACTTCACACACACCTCACACACACTGGATATGATGATTATACCTCACACACACCTCACACACTTGATATGATGATTATCCCTCACACACACCTCACACACTTGATATGATGATTATACCTCAAACACACCTCACACACACTTGATATGATGATTATACCTCACACACACTGGATATGATGATTATACCTCACACACACCTCACACACACTTGATATGATGATTATACCTCACACACACTTGATATGATGATTATACCTCACACACACTGGATATGATGATTATACCTCACACACACCTCACACACACTTGATATGATGATTATACCTCACACACACCGGATATGATGATTATACCTCACACACACTTGATATGATGATTATACTTCACACACACTGGATATGATGATTATACCTCACACACACCTCACACACACTTGATATGATGATTATACCTCACACACACTTGATATGATGATTATACCTCACACACACTTGATATGATGATTATACCTCACACACCTCACACACACTTGATATGATGATTATACCTCACACACACTTGATATGATGATTATACCTCACACACACCTCACACACTTGATATGATGATTATCCCTCACACACACCTCACACACACCCGATATAATGATTATACCTCACACACACTGGATATGATGATTATACCTCACACACACCTGATATAATGATTATACCTCACACACACTGGATATGATGATTATACCTCACACACACACACCTTACACACACTTGATATGATGATTATACCTCACACACACCTCACACACTTGAATATGATGATTATACCTCAAACACACCTCACACACACTTGATATGATGATTATCCCTCACACACACCTCACACACTTGATATGATGATTATACCTCACACACACCTCACACACACCTGATATAATGATTATACCTCACAGACACTTGATATGATGATTATACCTCACACACACTGGATATGATGATTATACCTCACACACACTGGATATGATGATTATACCTCACACACACTTGATATGATGATTATACCTCACACACACCTCACACACACTGGATATGATGATTATACCTCACACACACCTCACACACACTGGATATGATGATTATACCTCACACACACCTCACACACACTGGATATGATGATTATACCTCACACACCTCACACACACTGGATATGATGATTATACTTCACACACACACCTCACACACACTGGATATGATGATTATACCTCACACACACCTCACACACACTGGATATGATGATTATACCTCACACACCTCACAGACACTTGATATGATGATTATACTTCACACACACCTCACACACACTTGATATGATGATTATCCCTCACACACACCTCACACACTTGATATGATGATTATACCTCAAACACACCTCACACACTTGATATGATGATTATCCCTCACACACACCTCACACACTTGATATGATGATTATACCTCACACACACCTCACACACACCTGATATAATGATTATACCTCACAGACACTTGATATGATGATTATACCTCACACACACTGGATATGATGATTATACCTCACACACACTGGATATGATGATTATAGGATATGATGATTATACCTCACACACACCTCACACACACTGGATATGATGATTATACCTCACACACACTGGATATGATGATTATACCTCACACACACCTCACACACACTGGATATGATGATTATACCTCACACACACTTGATATGATGATTATACCTCACACACCTCACACACACTTGATATGATGATTATACCTCACACCCACCTCACACACACTGGATATGATGATTATACCTCACACCCACCTCACACACACTTGATATGATGATTATACCTCACACACACCTCACACACACTGGATATGATGATTATCCCTCACACACACCTCACACACACTGGATATGATGATTATACCTCACACCCACCTCACACACACTTGATATGATGATTATACCTCACACACACCTCACAGACACTGGATATGATGATTATACCTCACACACACTGGATATGATGATTATACCTCACACACACCTCACAGACACTGGATATGATGATTATACCTCACACACACCTCACAGACACTGGATATGATGATTATACCTCACACACTTGATATAATGATTATACCTCACACACACTGGATATGATGATTATACCTCACACACACTTGATATGATGATTATCCCTCACACACACCTCACACACACTGGATATGATGATTATACCTCACACACACCTCACAGACACTTGATATGATGATTATACCTCACACACACCTCACACACACTGGATATGATGATTATACCTCACACACACTTGATATGATGATTATACCTCACACACACTTGATATGATGATTATACCTCACACACACTGGATATGATGATTATACCTCACACACACTTGATATGATGATTATACCTCACACACACTGGATATGATGATTATACCTCACACACACCTCACACACACTTGATATGATGATTATACCTCACACACCTCACACACACTTGATATGATGATTATACCTCACACCCACTGGATATGATGATTATACCTCACACCCACCTCACACACACTTGATATGATGATTATACCTCACACACACCTCACACACACCTGATATAATGATTATCCCTCACACACACCTCACACACACTGGATATGATGATTATACCTCACACACTTGATATAATGATTATACCTCACACACACTGGATATGATGATTATCCCTCACACACACCTCACACACACTGGATATGATGATTATACCTCACACACTTGATATAATGATTATACCTCACACACACTGGATATGATGATTATACCTCACACACACTTGATATGATGATTATCCCTCACACACACCTCACACACACTGGATATGATGATTATACCTCACACACACCTCACAGACACTTGATATGATGATTATACCTCACACACACCTCACACACACTTGATATGATGATTATACCTCACACACACTTGATATGATGATTATACCTCACAAACACCTCACACACACTTGATATGATGATTATACCTCACACACACTGGATATGATGATTATACCTCACACACACCTCACACACACTTGATATGATGATTATACCTCACACACCTCACACACACTTGATATGATGATTATACCTCACACCCACCTCACACACACTTGATATGATGATTATACCTCACACCCACCTCACACACACTTGATATGATGATTATACCTCACACACACCTCACACACACTGGATATGATGATTATCCCTCACACACACCTCACACACACTGGATATGATGATTATCCCTCACACACACCTCACACACACTGGATATGATGATTATACCTCACACACACCTCACACACACTGGATATGATGATTATACCTCACACCCACCTCACACACACTTGATATGATGATTATACCTCACACACACCTCACACACACTTGATATGATGATTATACCTCACACACACTGGATATGATGATTATACCTCACACACACCTCACAGACACTTGATATGATGATTATACCTCACACACCTCACACACACTTGATATGATGATTATACCTCACACCCACTGGATATGATGATTATACCTCACACACACCTCACAGACACTTGATATGATGATTATACCTCACACACCTCACACACACTTGATATGATGATTATACCTCACACACCTCACACACACTTGATATGATGATTATACCTCACACCCACTGGATATGATGATTATACCTCACACCCACCTCACACACACTTGATATGATGATTATACCTCACACACACCTCACACACACTTGATATGATGATTATACCTCACACACACCTCACACACACCTGATATAATGATTATACCTCACACACACTTGATATGATGATTATACCTCACACACACCTCACACACACTTGATATGATGATTATACCTCACACACACTTGATATGATGATTATACCTCACACACACCTCACACACACTGGATATGATGATTATCCCTCACACACACCTCACACACACTGGATATGATGATTATCCCTCACACACACCTCACACACACTGGATATGATGATTATACCTCACACCCACCTCACACACACTTGATATGATGATTATACCTCACACACACCTCACACACACTTGATATGATGATTATACCTCACACACACTGGATATGATGATTATACCTCACACACACCTCACAGACACTGGATATGATGATTATACCTCACACACACTGGATATGATGATTATACCTCACACACACTGGATATGATGATTATACCTCACACACACCTCACAGACACTGGATATGATGATTATACCTCACACACACTGGATATGATGATTATACCTCACACACACCTCACACACACCTGATATAATGATTATACCTCACACACACCTCACACACACTGGATATGATGATTATACCTCACACACCTCACACACACTTGATATGATGATTATACCTCACACACCTCACACACACTTGATATGATGATTATACCTCACACACACTGGATATGATGATTATACCTCACACACACCTCACACACACCTCACACACACTGGATATGATGATTATACCTCACACACACCTCACACACACTGGATATGATGATTATACCTCACACACACCTCACACACACTGGATATGATGATTATACCTCACACACACCTCACACACACTGGATATGATGATTATACCTCACACACACCTCACACACACCTGATATAATGATTATACCTCACACACACCTCACACACACTGGATATGATGATTATACCTCACACACCTCACACACACTTGATATGATGATTATACCTCACACACACCTCACACACACCTGATATAATGATTATACCTCACACACCTCACACACACTTGATATGATGATTATACCTCACACACCTCACACACACTTGATATGATGATTATACCTCACACACACCTCACACACACTTGATATGATGATTATACCTCACACACACTTGATATGATGATTATACCTCACACACACCTCACACACACCTGATATAATGATTATACCTCACACACACCTCACACACACTTGATATGATGATTATACCTCACACACACCTCACACACACTTGATATGATGATTATACCTCACACACACTGGATATGATGATTATACCTCACACACACCTCACACACACCTGATATAATGATTATACCTCACACACACCTCACACACACTTGATATGATGATTATACCTCACACACACCTCACACACACTGGATATGATGATTATACCTCACACACACTTGATATGATGATTATACCTCACACACACCTCACACACACTGGATATGATGATTATACCTCACACACACTGGATATGATGATTATACCTCACACTCACCTCACACACACCTGATATAATGATTATACCTCACACACACCTCACACACACACTTGATATGATGATTATACCTCACACACACCTCACACACACCTGATATGATGATTATACCTCACACACACCTGATATAATGATTATACCTCACACACACCTCACACACACTTGATATGATGATTATACCTCACACACACACCTCACACACACTTGATATGATGATTATACCTCACACACACCTCACACACACCTGATATAATGATTATACCTCACACACACCTCACACACACTTGATATGATGATTATACCTCACACACACCTCACACACACTTGATATGATGATTATACCTCACACACACCTCACGCACACCTGATATAATGATTATACCTCACACACACCTCACACACACTTGATATAATGATTATACCTCACACACACCTCACACACACTTGATATGATGATTATACCTCACACACACCTCACACACACCTGATATAATGATTATACCTCACACACACCTCACACACACTTGATATGATGATTATACCTCACACACACCTCACACACACTTGATATGATGATTATACCTCACACACACCTCACACACACTTGATATGATGATTATACCTCACACACACCTCACACACACTGGATATGATGATTATACCTCACACACACTGGATATGATGATTATACCTCACACACACACCTCACACACACTGGATATGATGATTATACCTCACACACACTGGATATGATGATTATACCTCACACACTTGATATGATGATTATACCTCACACACACACCTCACACACACTTGATATGATGATTATACCTCACACACTTGATATAATGATTATACCTCACACACACTGGATATGATGATTATACCTCACACACACTGGATATGATTATTATACCTCACACACACTGGATATGATGATTATACCTCACACACACCTCACACACACTGGATATGATGATTATACCTCACACACACTGGATATGATGATTATACCTCACACACACCTCACACACACTGGATATGATGATTATACCTCACACACACTGGATATGATTATTATACCTCACACACACTGGATATGATGATTATACCTCACACACACCTCACACACACTGGATATGATGATTATACCTCACACACACTGGATATGATTATTATACCTCACACACACTGGATATGATGATTATACCTCACACACACTGGATATGATTATTATACCTCACACACACTGGATATGATGATTATACCTCACACACACCTCACACACACTTGATATGATGATTATACCTCACACACACCTCACGCACACCTGATATAATGATTATACCTCACACACACCTCACACACACTTGATATAATGATTATACCTCACACACACCTCACACACACTGGATATGATGATTATACCTCACACACACCTCACACACACCTGATATAATGATTATACCTCACACACACCTCACACACACTTGATATGATGATTATACCTCACACACACCTCACACACACTTGATATGATGATTATACCTCACACACACTTGATATGATGATTATACCTCACACACACCTCACACACACTGGATATGATGATTATACCTCACACACACTGGATATGATGATTATACCTCACACACACCTCACACACACTGGATATGATGATTATACCTCACACACACTGGATATGATGATTATACCTCACACACACTGGATATGATGATTATACCTCACACACACCTCACACACACTGGATATGATGATTATACCTCACACACACCTCACACACACTTGATATGATGATTATACCTCACACACACCTCACACACACTTGATATGATGATTATACCTCACACACACTTGATATGATGATTATACCTCACACACACTGGATATGATGATTATACCTCACACACACTTGATATGATGATTATACCTCACACACACTGGATATGATGATTATACCTCACACACACCTCACACACACTGGATATGATGATTATACCTCACACACACCTCACACACACTTGATATGATGATTATACCTCACACACACTTGATATGATGATTATACCTCACACACACCTCACACACACTGGATATGATGATTATACCTCACACACACTGGATATGATGATTATACCTCACACACACTGGATATGATGATTATACCTCACACACACCTCACACACACTGGATATGATGATTATACCTCACACACACCTCACACACACCTGATATAATGATTATACCTCACACACACTGGATATGATGATTATACCTCACACACACTTGATATGATGATTATACCTCACACACACCTCACACACACTTGATATGATGATTATACCTCACACACACCTCACGCACACCTGATATAATGATTATACCTCACACACACCTCACACACACTTGATATAATGATTATACCTCACACACACCTCACACACACTTGATATGATGATTATACCTCACACACACCTCACACACACCTGATATAATGATTATACCTCACACACACCTCACACACACTTGATATGATGATTATACCTCACACACACCTCACACACACTTGATATGATGATTATACCTCACACACACTTGATATGATGATTATACCTCACACACACCTCACACACACTGGATATGATGATTATACCTCACACACACTGGATATGATGATTATACCTCACACACACCTCACACACACCTGATATAATGATTATACCTCACACACACCTCACACACACTTGATATGATGATTATACCTCACACACACCTCACACACACCTGATATGATGATTATACCTCACACACACCTCACACACACCTGATATAATGGTTATACCTCACACACACTTGATATGATGATTATACCTCACACACACCTCACACACACTTGATATGATGATTATACCTCACACACACCTCACGCACACCTGATATAATGATTATACCTCACACACACCTCACACACACTTGATATAATGATTATACCTCACACACACCTCACACACACTTGATATGATGATTATACCTCACACACACCTCACACACACCTGATATAATGATTATACCTCACACACACCTCACACACACTTGATATGATGATTATACCTCACACACACCTCACACACACTTGATATGATGATTATACCTCACACACACTTGATATGATGATTATACCTCACACACACCTCACACACACTGGATATGATGATTATACCTCACACACACTGGATATGATGATTATACCTCACACACACCTCACACACACTGGATATGATGATTATACCTCACACACACCTCACACACACCTGATATAATGATTATACCTCACACACACTGGATATGATGATTATACCTCACACACACTTGATATGATGATTATACCTCACACACACCTCACACACACTGGATATGATGATTATACCTCACACACACCTCACACACACCTGATATAATGATTATACCTCACACACACTGGATATGATGATTATACCTCACACACACCTGATATAATGATTATACCTCACACACACTTGATATGATGATTATACCTCACACACACTGGATATGATGATTATACCTCACACACACCTCACACACACTGGATATGATGATTATACCTCACACACACCTCACACACACCTCACACACACCTGATATAATGATTATACCTCACACACACCTGATATAATGATTATACCTCACACACACCTGATATAATGATTATACCTCACACACACTGGATATGATGATTATACCTCACACACACTGGATATGATGATTATACCTCACACACACCTCACACACACCTGATATAATGATTATACCTCACACACACCTGATATAATGATTATACCTCACACACACTTGATATGATGATTATACCTCACACACACCTCACACACACTTGATATGATGATTATACCTCACACACACTGGATATGATGATTATACCTCACACACACCTCACACACACTTGATATAATGATTATACCTCACACACACCTGATATAATGATTATACCTCACACACACTGGATATGATGATTATACCTCACACACACCTCACACACACTGGATATGATGATTATACCTCACACACACCTCACACACACCTGATATGATGATTATACCTCACACACACTGGATATGATGATTATATCTCACACACACTGGATATGATGATTATACCTCACACACACTGGATATGATGATTATATCTCACACACACCTCACACACACTGGATATGATGATTATACCTCACACACACACTATTTACAACACTGGAAACACACACACACACACACACACACTTCTCTTTACTGAAGAAAACATACTGCTCCAGTCGCTGTGTCACAATCCTGGTGTTTCCTCCTCGCTGGAGTTCATGAGTCGTCACAGTTTTCCGTGTCACTGGATCAGGAGGAATAATCCGGATCAGGAGTCTGTAGTGTCCAGCTCTCCGGCTCCAGGTGTCCGTTCCCTCACACCGACAGCTGGATGATGCGCTGAGAGAAGCACTAGTTATCTCCGAGCAACAGGAGAGACAGCGCTAGACTGGAAGCGGATACGACTAAAAGAAGAATCTCCAGGCAGCTGGTGACGCGTCGTTATATAAGCGCACCTCCCACGCCACAGGGTTTCCATCGGGAACGCCGCTCAATCGCCCCGCCTCCTACCGCCGCCGCCACCCACGTTTAACCCGTTACATCACACGCTTCAGTGTGAAACTCAGAAACTCTGTGGGAGAAGATGCGCTAGCTGCAGGGCTCCATGAACAGAGACAGACAGGAGGAATCCGGAATAATTCACAACCAGGATGTGACATCACACCACTGTGGAGGAGTCTGAGCACCTGAGCGTTCATCCGCATGATCACACTCATACACTCACTTACACACACACTGTTACAAACACACACACCCACACATACACAATCACACACACTTTCTTACACACTGACATTCAGCTCGAGGATGCACACAAGAAAACAACTTGTGCTCAACAAGAGTGGAAGAGAAAGAGGGGGGATACAGAGAGAGAGAGAGAGAGAGAGACAGAGATAGAGAGAGAGAGATACACAGAGAGAGAGCGAGAGAGAGATACAAAGAGAGAGTATGAGAGAGAGAGAGAGAGAGAGAGAGAGAGATAGAGAGATCAGGTGTCAGTCGCTGTGTCACCTGGGACAGGAAGTGAGGCGGAATCGTGCCTCCAGTTACGTCCCACCTCTCCGTCTCCCAGCTGCCTGAAGTCCCACAGGCTATTTACAGCCAGAAGGAAAGCGAGGGCAACAGGGCAGGAATGACAGAGCGAGGGAGGGTAAACGAGTGTGAATGAAAGTGTAACAGCAAGAGAGAGATAGAGAGAGTGAGCGAGAGAGGATGAAAGAAAGAAAAGAGCAAAGAAAAGCAGAAAGAAGAAAAAATAAGAGACATAAAATAATAAATAATAAATAAGATAGCAATAGGAACAAGATTGGGAAAGAAAGAAAGAAAGAAAGAAAGAAAGAAAGAAAGAAAGAAAGAAAGAAAGAAAGAAAGAAAGAAAGAAAGAAAGAAAGAAAGAGACAGATAGAGAGAGAGAGCACTGTACATGAGCACTACATGTCAGACATGGGATGGTTTCCATGACAACATGTAGCTGTATTGATCAGTTACACCTACAGTTACTGACTCTAGTCCATCTGGCAAAAGTATTGGCACCCATCCTGCCCAGATTCAAACAAGACTCCTCTTCCTCTTCTTCCTCTTCTTCCTCCTCCTCCTCCCCCTCTTCACTACACTGTAACACTTCCCGGAGAGTCGTGTTGGATGTTGCGCTGCATGTTTAGAGCTTGTGACTAATACATCTGTGAGATTAACTGCCGTGTAACTCACTCACACCTCACAACACATCTCCGACTCGGGGAGGCGTTAAAACCATCTCTCAAAAAAGATTACAAAATGTGTGTGTGTGTGTGTGTGTGTGTGTGTGTGTGTGTCAGAAGAGTCAGCAGACCCGACGCTCACACAGAGGCTTAAAGTAACAACACCTGACATGATGCTAGAAACATCTGAAGATCTGAAACCATCTCAGAACCACCCATGAGGTGGAAGCCCCGCCCCTCCACTTACTGATCATCGACTGTGTAGAGAGAGGAACTAAAAAAACGAATGAAAAATAAGCTACAAGAGAAAGAAAGAAAGAAAGAAAGAAAGAAAGAAAGAAAGAAAGAAAGAAAGAAAGAAAGAAAGAAAGAAACTCAGAGCACTTCTTGCAGTAATTGAGCAGCTCAAGCCCCGCCTTATTTTCCAGTGCCCTCCAATCACTGCTTAGCAACTGCTGCTATCCACAATTATCAGCTGCCTCACAGCTTCGAAGGTGAAGCTCCATGTCTGAGATAAACTCACAAAAGTATCAGAAGAGTCTCAACATTGGCAGAGAAAGAAAGAAAGAAAGAAAAATAAATAAATAAATAAATAAATAAGTAAATAAATAAATAAAGAGAAAGAGAAAGAAAAAGAAAAAGAAATAAATGGATAGATAAATAAATAAAGAGTGATTAATAATGAGTGATATAGAGGACAGCAGAGAGGACAGAGCTGTGAGTGAGAGCCTTCTTGTGGTCACTTTGGGAAGCGCAGCTCTCAGTATAAACCCCATTAACGTTAAAAAGAGTACATTATATATACATAAAATAAAAATAATTTTTTAAGAGTGTAAAAAATATAGTCTTTTTCAGTAATGTATATCTGTGTGTTAGTGTGTGTGCGTGTGTTAATGTGTGTGTGTGTGAGAGAGAGAGTTACCCGGGAGTCTCTTGAGTGGTTGTACTCTCATGCTGAGGGCCTGGTGGGGTGTGTGTGTGTGTGTGTGTGTGTGTGTGTGTGAGAGAGAGTTACCCGGGAGTCTCTTGAGTGGTTGTAGTCTCATGCTGAGGGCCTGGTGGGGTGTGTGTGTGTGTGTGTGTGTGTGTGAGAGAGTTACCCGGGAGTCTCTTGAGTGGTTGTAGTCTCATGCTGAGGGCCTGGTGGGGTGTGTGTGTGTGTGTGTGTGTGAGAGAGAGTTACCCGGGAGTCTCTTGAGTGGTTGTAGTCTCATGCTGAGGGCCTGGTGGGGTGTGTGTGTGTGTGTGTGTGTGTGTGAGAGAGAGTTACCCGGGAGTCTCTTGAGTGGTTGTAGTCTCATGCTGAGGGCCTGGTGGGGTGTGTGTGTGTGTGTGTGTGTGTGTGTGTGTGTGAGAGAGAGTTACCCGGGAGTCTCTTGAGTGGTTGTAGTCTCATGCTGAGGGCCTGGTGGGGTGTGTGTGTGTGTGTGTGTGTGTGTGTGTGAGAGAGAGTTACCCGGGAGTCTCTTGAGTGGTTGTACTCTCATGCTGAGGGCCTGGTGGGGTGTGTGTGTGTGTGTGTGTGTGAGAGAGAGTTACCCGGGAGTCTCTTGAGTGGTTGTAGTCTCATGCTGAGGGCCTGGTGGGGTGTGTGTGTGTGTGTGTGTGTGTGTGAGAGAGAGTTACCCGGGAGTCTCTTGAGTGGTTGTAGTCTCATGCTGAGGGCCTGGTGGGGTGTGTGTGTGTGTGTGTGTGTGTGAGAGAGAGAGAGTTACCCGGGAGTCTCTTGAGTGGTTGTAGTCTCATGCTGAGGGCCTGGTGGGGTGTGTGTGTGTGTGTGTGTGTGTGTGTGAGAGAGAGAGTTACCCGGGAGTCTCTTGAGTGGTTGTAGTCTCATGCTGAGGGCCTGGTGGGGTGTGTGTGTGTGTGTGTGTGTGAGAGAGTTACCCGGGAGTCTCTTGAGTGGTTGTAGTCTCATGCTGAGGGCCTGGTGGGGTGTGTGTGTGTGTGTGTGTGTGTGTGTGAGAGAGAGTTACCCGGGAGTCTCTTGAGTGGTTGTAGTCTCATGCTGAGGGCCTGGTGGGGTGTGTGTGTGTGTGTGTGTGTGTGTGAGAGAGAGTTACCCGGGAGTCTCTTGAGTGGTTGTACTCTCATGCTGAGGGCCTGGTGGGGTGTGTGTGTGTGTGTGTGTGTGAGAGAGAGTTACCCGGGAGTCTCTTGAGTGGTTGTAGTCTCATGCTGAGGGCCTGGTGGGGTGTGTGTGTGTGTGTGTGTGTGTGTGTGAGAGAGTTACCCGGGAGTCTCTTGAGTGGTTGTAGTCTCATGCTGAGGGCCTGGTGTGAGAGGAGCGGTGAGGAGGGCAGAGAGCGAGACACTCCCTCCATGATGCGGATGTGCTGCATTCCTTCAGTCACCGGGAGAGGAGGCACGGCGTAATCACCCTCAAACCCACACTCTCCATCTCCTGGAGCCCCACCTGGAGCACACACACACACACACACAAATAATGTTCATGTAGATCACAGAATATTGATAAAACAGGCAGAAAAAACACTAGTTCTAGTTACCATAATAGTGAGACACATAGTCCCAGTGAAGGAGGTGTGGCCTCTGTTTCTGTCAGTCTTAATGAAGGAGGTGTGGCCTTTACATACATAGGCTTCTGTATCTGTTAGTCTTAATGATGAGGTTGTGGCTTCTGTATCTGTGAGTCTTAATGAAGGAGGAGCAGGAGGTGTGGCCTCTGTATCTGTAAGTCTTAACGAATGGGGGGGCTATGTCTGTCTTATTTAAGGAGGGTGTGACTTCATCTGTCTGTCTTAATGAAAGGGGGCGTGGCTTATGTATCTGTCAGTCCTAATGAAGGAGTTGTGGCCTCTATATTTTGTCAGTCTTAATGAAGAAGGTGTGGCCTTTATATGCATCAGTCTTAATAAAGGAAGAAAAGGAGGCGTTGCTTCCGTCTCCATCAGTCTTAATGAAGGAGGGTGTGGCTTCTGTATCTGTCTGTCTTAATGAAGGAGGTGTGGCCTATATATCCATCAGCCTTACTAAAGGAAGAAAAGGAGGAAAGGCTTCTTTAACTGTCAGTCTTAATGAAGGAGGGTGCGTGGATTATATATCTGTCAGTTTTAATGAAGAGAGTGTGGCTTCTCTTTCTGTCAGTCTTAATGAAGGAGGAGCAGGAGGTGTGGCCAGTGTATCTGTAAGTCTTAATGAAGGGGGCATGGCTTCTGTATCTGTCAGTCTTAATTATGGAGTAAAAGGAGGTGTGGCTTCTGCATATGTCAGTGTTAATAAAGGGGGCGTGGCCTTATGTCATTATAATGTTAAATATATACATGATTTACATAAATAAGTCACTCTGTATTTCAGATCTGCCGTTAATTTAACCTGGCAAAAAAATGATTTTTGTGTGTGTGTGTGTGTGTGTTAAAGTGTAAAACTGGACTGTGCTGACGTCAAAGACATTTCTCTGGCCTTTCCTCCCTCTCAAGTCCTTTCCTTCCTTTTACACTACTCTTTCCTCTTTATACTCCTCTCTCTCTTTGACACACACACACACACACACAGCAGGGTCTGGAGCGATGGACGAAGGGTCAGTGTCTCACTGCTACTGCAGTTGCACTGCGTCATGTGATGGCGTCAGACAGGAAGTGGTCATGTTGTGAGCATTCGGTCAGCCAGCGACAGATGGCAGCAACGGGAGGAGAGTAAATACAGAAACTCATGAATGGAACACACACACACACACACACACACACACAGAGAGAGAGCCTTCATTCAATTTCCCAAACCAGAATCTTAATAAAACCAGCTCCCAGAAATCACTGCTACTTTCTTTTCTTTCTTCAGCTCAACACTTAGTGTAGCATAGCATTGCCAGCTACACAAACACACGCTATGCTAGTTTAAAAAGTACCTTTTTTAGATTTGAAATGAAGCTAACATTGTACCTTTTGCAATCTAACTTTTGTAGATTTTTCAATTAACAGTATGCTAACCTTTGTATGCTAACTCTCTTGCTTTGTGTCCCATGTTAGCCATTTTAAATCCATGCTAGCCATCGAGTTTACTGTGAAACTGTGGATTTATAGAATAACAATTTACTTGCACACACTGAGACAAACCCAACAGCTCATAGCTATGAGACATAGACTTTCAGGTTGTTTTTGGTTTTTTTTGCATAAATTGTTAATCAACAGCTCATTTTAAACCTGAACAAATATTTGAGTGAGATTATAATGTAGTATTGCATGAGTCTTAATGAAGGTGGGCGTGGCTTCTGTATCTGTTAGTCTTAATGAAGGAGGGCATGGCTTCTGTATCTGTTAGTCTTAATGAAGGAGGGCATGGCTTCTGTATCTGTCAGTGTTAATAAAGGAAGAAAAGGAGGTGTGACTTTTGTATCTGTTAGTCTTAATGAACGAGGGCTAGCTTCTGTATCTGTTAGTCTTAATGAAGGTGGGCATGGCTTCTGTATCTGTTAGTCTTAATGAAGGAGGACATGGCTTCTGTATCTGTTAGTCTTAATGAAGGAGGGCATGGCTTCTGTATCTGTTAGTCTTAATGAAGGAGGGCATGGCTTCTGTATCTGTCATTGTTAATGAAGGAAGAAAAGGAGGTGTGGCTTCAGTATCTATTAGTCTTAATGAAGGAGGGCATGGCTTCTGTATCTGTTAGTCTTAATGAAAGAGGATATTGCTTCTGTATCTGTCAGTGTTAATGAAGGAAGAAAAGGAGGTGTGGCTTTTGTATTTGTTAGTCATAAATTGTTAATCAACAGCTAATTTTGAACCTGAACAAATATGTGAATGAGATCATAATGCAGTATTGCATGAGGGGATGAGGGGAGATGATTTCTAAACCCACAAAAAGGAGAAAATCGACTCAGGAGAGGGAAAAAAAGAGAGAGAAGAGAGAGTATGTATCAAATCCCGCCAGTCTCAACCAAAGTCAAATCCACTTTCACGCTCACTCACACTGACGTACGTCCAAACCGATTTCCTCAGAAAGACGAAGCTCGCGATCCAGACTCACAGAATCGACTGCAAAGAGATTGAGAAATGAAATAAAAGAGAAACGGAAGAAGCCTTGGAGCTTCATCCATCAGAGAAAATGAGCAGCTCCATTTCCACACTATCTCTACTGTTAAAATGGAAGTGTGTGTGTGTGTGTGTGTGTCTGAGCATTATCTTGATTTGAAAAATCTGTGGAAGCTGAATACACAAGCAGAAAGCCATAAAGCCATAGTACACTGATACGTGTCTGGAGAGAACGTTGATAAAGTGCAGCCTCCTAATTTGCCACGTAGAAGCTGCTCTGCTAATCAGAGCAGCCCAAGATAAATCTCCATCTAAATCAGAGCCGAGTCTCGGAAACCTGAGCAGAAAGTGTGCGAGTTCTATCCTTTATTCAATCCTCAAGGTCAACAGCTACCTCATGTTCTTGCATAACGTGTCGAGAAAACGGCAATCAAAGTTAAAGTAGGTGTGGCTTCTCTGGAGGAACCTTTACAGGAACCCAAGGAACCGCTCCAGAGTAGGTATTAGATTCCATTGCAAACACCTCAGATCACTTCTGATTGATTCAGAAGGTGATGATTCCTTTACTATAGCGTTCTGGTATGTTATCATTGCTATAGCAACAGCTTGTTTTACGTACAGAAGGAGTCTTCAGCATCAGCGAGTTTTCGGACATTTTCAGGGGTTTTACGCTTCTTTGCTGTGTCTTGAGAGAGGAAGTGTTGATTTTCACACACTCCTCCCACCACTAGAAGTTTCTAAAACCTCAGTAGATGACTCAGGAGGTTAATCAGCGGTGCAATCAACTTTCATGGCATGTAACCGGACAAATCAGTTTAATCACATTGTGTCACGATCTGATCCACACATCAGTTGGAACCCTGAGAACTTTGAGAGCTCAGCATGCCAGGGTTGCTAGGATACCAAATTCAATGGGTTGTTTTCCTGAGTGCCAAGCATGCGCCGTCACTGAGGGGGAAAAAAAAAACAACACACAAAAATCCAGAGATGATGGAAGCAGCACGACATGTCCATGTTCTTCAGCAGATCCTCTTCTTCACACTGAGCTCTACCTCCTGGGATGGCTGTTCTAGTCCTAGTTCTAGTTCTCGTCCTGTAAGATGTGTCCAGGAGAACGTTTGGTGGAATTTTCCACTGCCTTTGCTTTCACTGCACCTTCAACCCATCATCCTTTCTACTGATACGATCTGGAACAAACGCCAAGAGCTGAACTCTGAAAAAAGCCAGGAGAGCAGCAGAGACGATGAGAAGACTGCCCAGTTAACAGCATCAGCGGCATATGTTCCACCTCCAGGCTCTCGGCGCTCTTCTGTACATGGCAGCGGTCCAATCAGGTCATAAAAACATGTCGGTGTCTCTCAGGATCTCAGTGTGGAGCAGTGGAGATAACATACCTCATTAATGCTCTGTATCAGGCTGTAACACTGTTCTTAGAAGGTTCTAGACCACAATCCTTCTAAATAAACGACACAAATACTACGGGTTTCCACTAATCATGTGTTCAGAGATCAGACCTGAATCATCCGAATGACTAGAGTGTGGTGGATGATCCAGGTGTCCTACTACTGTGAGATGTGAATCTTGTGCTGGATCGTTTCAGAACCTTTAAACGAAGATCTAAACCACAAATCCGTCAGCTTCGCTCCTGCAGCCTACAGCAAGCGGTGTGACGTCTCCACCGAACACCTTCACGGTCTGTGCTCCGAGCTACCGCTGATGAGCTCCACACTGTCTATTTCTCCACGCTCCTGTTCACTCCTTCATCCACGGCTTTGAGTAATAAGGTCATTCTCCATGCAGCAGCACCGCTGATTGAGTTTCTGGACGGTTTAGGGACCTCAATCTGGCACCGGAGCCTCAAGGTCACCTGCGATGAGATCGTCCGTCAATCATCACGACCGGGTAAACAGAGGAGGTCACTCTGAACAAACTAATAATAGTCCATCACGAGGAATCGATAAGAGAGCAAGGCCGTCGCTCCGTATTTGTTGTTGTTGTTGTTTTTTTGTTTTTTTTAAACGAAGCTGCCAGGAGGACGTGAGGGGGGCAGAAAATGAATCTGTGTAACAGAATATTGTTTGATGAACGGCCCACAAAACGATTTCCTGCATCGACATCTTCATCATCTTCTGGATGGTTACACAAACCTGTTCTGTATCTGCACTCACTGGCCATTTCATCAGGTCAACCCTCACTTGCACAAAGTGATTGATCACTGAGTCCATGGTTCTGACATTTATCACTGTTAAAGTGAGGCTCAAATCTTTTTGAGAGCTGAAAGAAGTGTTTTTTTTTTTTAACAGCTTTCTAATTAGCCGCACCATTATAATGATTTGACACTTCATTAAAAAAAAAAAACCCACACATTTTGGTGGGTGAAATTTCACAGCACTTCCAATATCTACTGAACTGGCACTAACGCTCGTCTAATGTTAGCTAAGCCAAATTTTCCATGACAGATTCCATTTCCATCTCGGTCACTGCTATGAGAGTCGTGCTGGTTTTAAAACGGACTTCGCTTCAGATTTTATTTCATTTTGTTTTGAACACGCAGCTAGCACAGCATGAAATGTACCGCGCGAGCATCAGCGCAAAAGTCAGAAAGTTAGGGAAACAGGGATATATAATTAAATTCATTATTCTAAGCTAGCTTCAGCTTCATGCTATCTGGTGCATTAACACATTAACATTTCTGATAATCTTTAATTAATACGGACGCCACCATGTCTGAGAGCTTTATGAAAGGTTAATGCTACTAGCCAGTCAGAAGTTTTCTCTGAACTTCGCTAGAGTGCAGCAGTACAGGCAAACGATAAGAGAGCGAGCGTCTGTCTGCTTCTTCTAGAAATGCGATCCCTGGGCGTAGTCTGCTAGTGATCAATAATTAAGCATTTCTGCTGGTCATGCCATGAATTAATGGGAGCGGAGGGCTGCAGATGCACTCAACTAATGATCTCTACATCTCCATTCCTCTTTCGCATTGTTCTCACTCCTTCCATTTTACCGGACGGGGGTCACGACAGCACGTTACGGCGTTTCAACATGGTATGCTCCAAAAAGGAGCTACGCAAAAGGAGATACTCCAATATGGCCACCATACAGCTACACATATTCTCTCTGTAGTAAATACTAAGCTGCTGTAATAAATCCTGCATTATTTATTTATTAGAACAATAATAATAAACTCATTACAGTATAATTGCTATGCATTGATGTGGAAGAAGAAACTGAGCCAGTGATATGCAGGAGTATACTATAACACAGGCGGGTAAAGGGTGCCTACTCTACCAATAAAGAGCTACTGTATATAACTGTAGTAGTATGCAGTGTTGTATAAGGTATACACTGTACTACATACTCTACTAAGGTATACTGTGCATATATTACTGCAGTACTACATAAAATATATGTGGTTATACTGCTGTACTACAAAGAAAGTGTACTGTAGTACTGGGTGATACGGTACATAGTACATAAAAGTATATAAATGTATTATACTGCTGCACTACAATAGAGATACACTGTACGATAGAATAGTACACAGAAGTCTATAAAGTACAGGGTAGCACATAGGCGCTATATATAAAGGTTTAATAAAGAGCAGCAGTGAATTGTATAGAGTAGTATCATGAGTATTATACAGGTGTGTATATTGTACTTGAGTATTATGCAGATGTATATACTCTACTAAAGTATTATACAGATGTGTACACTGTCCTAGAGTATTATACAGAGGTATATATTGTATAAGAGTATTATACAGATGTGTAAACTGTCTTAGAGTATTATACAGATGTGTACACTGTCTTGGAGTATTATACAGATGTGTACACTGTTTTAGAGTATTATACAGATGTGTACACTGTCTTGGAGTATTATATAGATGTGTACACTGTCTTGGAGTATTATACAGATGTGTACACTGTCTTGGAGTATTATATAGATGTGTACACTGTCTTGGAGTATTATATAGATGTGTACACTGTTTTAGAGTATTATACAGATGTGTACACTGTCTTAGAGTATTATACAGATGTGTACACTGTCTTGGAGTATTATATAGATGTGTACACTGTTTTAGAGTATTATACAGATGTGTACACTGTCTTGGAGTATTATACAGATGTGTACACTGTCTTGGAGTATTATATAGATGTGTACACTGTCTTGGAGTATTATATAGATGTGTACACTGTTTTAGAGTATTATACAGATGTGTACACTGTCCTAGAGTATTATACAGAGGTATATATTGTATAAGAGTATTATACAGATGTGTAAACTGTCTTAGAGTATTATACAGATGTGTACACTGTCTTGGAGTATTATACAGATGTGTACACTGTTTTAGAGTATTATACAGATGTGTACACTGTCTTGGAGTATTATACAGATGTGTACACTGTCTTGGAGTATTATATAGATGTGTACACTGTTTTAGAGTATTATACAGATGTGTACACTGTCTTGGAGTATTATACAGATGTGTACACTGTTTTAGAGTATTATACAGATGTGTACACTGTCTTGGAGTATTATACAGATGTGTACACTGTCTTGGAGTATTATATAGATGTGTACACTGTTTTAGAGTATTATACAGATGTGTACACTGTCTTGGAGTATTATACAGATGTGTACACTGTCTTGGAGTATTATACAGATGTGTACACTGTTTTAGAGTATTATACAGATGTGTACACTGTCTTAGAGTATTATATAGATGTGTACACTGTCTTGGAGTATTATACAGATGTGTACACTGTTTTAGAGTATTATACAGATGTGTACACTGTCTTGGAGTATTATACAGATGTGTACACTGTCTTGGAGTATTATATAGATGTGTACACTGTTTTAGAGTATTATACAGATGTGTACACTGTCTTGGAGTATTATACAGATGTGTACACTGTTTTAGAGTATTATACAGATGTGTACACTGTCTTGGAGTATTATACAGATGTGTACACTGTTTTAGAGTATTATATAGATGTGTACACTGTCTTGGAGTATTATACAGATGTGTACACTGTCTTGGAGTATTATACAGATGTGTACACTGTTTTAGAGTATTATACAGATGTGTACACTGTCTTAGAGTATTATACAGATGTGTACACTGTCTTGGAGTATTATACAGATGTGTACACTGTCTTGGAGTATTATACAGATGTGTACACTGTCTTGGAGTATTATATAGATGTGTACACTGTCTTGGAGTATTATATAGATGTGTACACTGTCTTAGAGTATTATACAGATGTGTACACTGTCTTGGAGTATTATATAGATGTGTACACTGTTTTAGAGTATTATACAGATGTGTACACTGTCTTGGAGTATTATACAGATGTGTACACTGTCTTGGAGTATTATATAGATGTGTACACTGTTTTAGAGTATTATACAGATGTGTACACTGTCTTGGAGTATTATACAGATGTGTACACTGTTTTAGAGTATTATACAGATGTGTACACTGTCTTGGAGTATTATATAGATGTGTACACTGTCTTGGAGTATTATACAGATGTGTACACTGTCTTGGAGTATTATACAGATGTGTACACTGTCTTGGAGTATTATATAGATGTGTACACTGTTTTAGAGTATTATACAGATGTGTACACTGTCTTGGAGTATTATACAGATGTGTACACTGTTTTAGAGTATTATACAGATGTGTACACTGTCTTAGAGTATTATACAGATGTGTACACTGTCTTGGAGTATTATACAGATGTGTACACTGTCTTGGAGTATTATACAGATGTGTACACTGTCTTGGAGTATTATATAGATGTGTACACTGTCTTGGAGTATTATATAGATGTGTACACTGTCTTAGAGTATTATACAGATGTGTACACTGTCTTGGAGTATTATATAGATGTGTACACTGTTTTAGAGTATTATACAGATGTGTACACTGTCTTGGAGTATTATACAGATGTGTACACTGTCTTGGAGTATTATATAGATGTGTACACTGTTTTAGAGTATTATACAGATGTGTACACTGTCTTGGAGTATTATACAGATGTGTACACTGTTTTAGAGTATTATACAGATGTGTACACTGTCTTGGAGTATTATATAGATGTGTACACTGTCTTGGAGTATTATACAGATGTGTACACTGTCTTGGAGTATTATACAGATGTGTACACTGTCTTGGAGTATTATATAGATGTGTACACTGTTTTAGAGTATTATACAGATGTGTACACTGTCTTGGAGTATTATACAGATGTGTACACTGTTTTAGAGTATTATACAGATGTGTACACTGTCTTGGAGTATTATACAGATGTGTACACTGTTTTAGAGTATTATATAGATGTGTACACTGTCTTGGAGTATTATACAGATGTGTACACTGTTTTAGAGTATTATATAGATGTGTACACTGTCTTGGAGTATTATATAGATGTGTACACTGTCAGAGTATTATACATAGGTATATATTTTATTAGAGTATTATACAGATGTGTACACTGTCTTAGAGTATTATACAGATGTGTGCACTGTCTTAGAGTATTATACAGATGTGTACACTGTTTTAGAGTATTATACAGATGTGTATACTGTTCTAGAGTATTATACAGATGTGTATATTGTACTTGAGTATTATACAGATGTGTATATTGTACTAGAGTATTATACAGGTGTTTATATTGTATTAGAGTATTATACAGATGTGTATATTGTAAAATACTATACAGATGTGCAGAGAGCCCTGTGTCAGTATATAAGAGGTAGTTAGAGTATTACTGCAGTATGATTATGGAGTATTATAGTACTTGGTGTGTGTGTATGTGTGTGTGTGTTTGTGTGTATGTGTGTTTGTGTGTATGTGTGTAGGTTTGTATTAGCGTGTGCTGCTTGTAAAAGCCTCTGAGCCTCATTCATCCCTGAGGGACCTGATGTTCATCCACCTTGACATGATAAATCTCCTAATAAGGCTGTGTCTGCAGAACATGACCACAATGTCATGAGAGAGAGAGTGAGAGAGAGAGAGAGAGACAGACAGAGAGAGAGAGACAGAGAGAGACAGAGAGACTCTGGAAACGCTCACACCATCATCACACACCTCTCTATATGATATTGAGTGAATGTTAGAGTCTGATACCACACACACACACACACACACACACACACACACACACACACCTGTCCATTACAGAAAAATGTACATTGCAAATTACATTGCTTTCTCTGTCTCTGTCCGTCCTTTAAAAGGGGGTGTGGCCTTGTCCTGATTTAATATATACATGATATACATCTCAGTGTATACACAGTAAGTTTAACTAACAAACTACTACTACTAATAATAACAATAATAATACTGGGATGTGAGAAATATCCACTGGAGTCTCATGCAGAGATAGAAAATTAATAAATAAAAATATAAATAAATAAATAAATGAAGAGGAAGCAGAAATGTTACTACTATAAATGACATGAACAAAAAGGCAAAGAATGAAAGAAAAAAAACATAATAATAATAAAAATAATAATAATAAATAAAATGAAAAAAAAGCTAAATTATATTTTTAAAAAACACCTTTACATATCAAATATTTAATACCCTTTATAAGAGTATTTATTTTTTAATTTTACATATTTTAATTAATTTTAAACATGTACAAATATAAATTGAAACATTTTTTATTTTATTAATTATTGATTTTGTTTTATTTTACATAAATAATACAAAATATTTTAAATACGTAGACAATTTTTTTTTTATTGTTTTGTTTTATTTTTACATAAATATCTTTAAAAAAAGATTTTAAACACTTTTTCTAGACCAAGACTTCACTGTGATTCAACTTCGGTTCATGAATATTCATTTGGACGAGGCCTCATTTGCATAAAGAGACGATCTTTATTTAAACTATAAATACGATTGAAAAAACTTGTAAGTTAATTAGGCGTCAGCTGGAGTTGATTAATTGTCTAGTTATGTGTTGCTGATGTTATGTCATGTTTTGCCTTCAATCTCCACAGCTAACAAAACTGACATTTAGTTATGCAAATGAGGCGTTGTGTAATTAAATCTACATAAATTTGCATATATCATAAAACCAAAAATCTACCCTTCAGATGATAGGAGAGTGAAAAAGTTTTCACTCTTTTGGTGAACACTTTACTGATGAAGCATGAAAGAGGGGGCGGTGCACACACACACACACACACACACATACACACACACACCCCAACCTGAACCCACTCCACTCTCTCTCTGCCTCTATCACTCCACTGAGACCAAAGAGTGGGCGAGAAACGCTGACAGGGAGGGATGAGAAAGTAGAGGGATGTGTGAGCATCTGTGTGTGTGTGTGTATAACTACTGTGTGTGTGTGTGTATATGACTCAGGATGTGTGTGTGTGTGTGTGTATTCGTTCATATTAGTGTAAGTGTGTGTTAACTTTGCGTGAGCAAGCAGCTGACTACGCGTGGGAGCTTCCAGGGTGCTAGCATATGTATGCAGATATTTGTGGGTGTGTGTGTGTTTGTGTCATTATGTGTGTGTGTTCATTTCTCGTCAGGGTTTGAATGTTTTTTAAAGCCACAGAGCTTTTAGATCCTCATTAATAAGTTGCTGGATGAAGGAGTGACTCACCAGCAATAAAGCAGTAACACCAACGGAGAACTAAACACACACACACACACACACACACACACGTGAGATCAGAGACTCTCTCTCTAATACTCCGGTGTAATTAGTAGACTTTAATGTTTGTATGAAATGATTGAACAGCAAAAATATGAGGTTAGTACATGTGGGCGTGGCCTAATATGCTAATGAGCATGCTGGCAGCTCTCTAGGCAAGAGTCCTAGCATGCTACGTCACACATGCAGAATCTGGAGTCCTGATATGTTTAGTTACGTCTGTTTATTACTTTGCTTTCACTAACTAGTTATCTAACTAGCCCTGCTTTTATGTACAGGTTATCTTTCACTAGGTACTGCACTCATGAACTAGTTATCTTTCACTCACTAGCCAGTTATCCCGTCACTCCCCAGCTTGCTTTCTCTCGCTTGTTTGTTGCAGTCCCTGTTTATCTTTCCCTCACTTGTTCGTTATCTTTCCCTCACTCATTCATTATCTTTCCCTTACTCGTTTGTTATCGTTCCCTCACTCATTCGTTATCTTTCCCTCACTCAATTCATTATCTTTCCCTCACTCGTTTGTTATCTTTCCCTCACTTGTTTGCTTTCCTCATTCAGTTTTCTTTCATGTTCTTTCACTTGTTGGTTCACTCTGTAGTTCTAAATATCGCACAGCATCCAGAAACACTGTCCTCAGAAGCCACTGGATTCAGCTAAACTTAGTTCACCTTCAACTCTCAAACCCACCAGCTGAGATAAAGCCCACACGGCCTACGCTCCATTACGTGCCTTTTATATCGCTGACCAGATTCCGAGACTCACCTCTGTGTGGTGATGACGTGTGTGAGCCACGCTGAGCCGAGGCACCATGACTGACAGATAGAAGAAAGGATAGATGAGCAGCGGAGGGAACGACAGATCACCGAGCGACAGCAAAACGAGAGAAGAGGTCTGTCCGGTCTGCAGTGACGACGAGGACGTCCAGATTCCAGCACCACTCTCTCTCTCTCGCTCTCTCTCTCTCGCCTTGTGCAGGAGTGAGGCGGACAGACGCAGCCCTCCTTCCACTCATTTTCTCCCACACGATAACAGCTATTCAGCTCTCTCTCTCTCTCTCTCTCTCTCTCTCTCCCTCCCTCGTCCCTCGCCCCCTACGCACAACCTCATAACCTGTCCTGCATGCGGTCCACCCACTTCCCTCTGATTCACTTCCAAAGAGAGGGAAGAACATAGCATTTCAGGATATGTCACACACACACACACACGCATTAAAAAGCGCAGTGCCATGTTTTCCCAACGCTGTGTATCTGCTTCTCAAATGATGACACGGCATTGAAAACAGAGCAGTGTGTTGTGTGGCTCAGCTCTAAAAAGTGCAGCACTGATCAAGCACATTCTCTCCAAGTCACACACAAGGGTCAGATGGTTTGCTATGCAAAACCGCTTTCACTACCGCATTACACTCCAACTTCTTCTTCTTCCTCTTCAACAGGTCAGGGAAAACACTGGCAGGAAGAAAAACACTCAGTACAATTTAGTGATACACTGAAATGAAACTGTTAGCATGCTGCAACAAGGTCCTCGCTAGTACTGGCTAACAAACTAGCTTAGCCTGTGATCTGTTTATCTTCATGATCCTGGTCGCGGGGGGGGGAAGGTGGATCCCGGGAACATAGACCGGGTTGAATAGTGTGAGGGTTTAATGAAGATAGAATCAAAGCTGCTAATTTCTGATATTTGAACTTGCTGTGAACATGTTTGAAACCGTTCCAGAATCTTCTTTAATCTGCAGGTTAAAGTGATATCCCCATGTAGATCCTGCAGTTATTTAACTACACGCTCTTGAGATATTACACTAATGACGGACGGATGGACAACCTGAAAAGGTAACACCTCTAACATCTAGTGGCAGAGGTACCAATAAATCAAGAAAAACACACTGAAGATATCTTCAAAACTCAAAACAGCAAGTCAATCTCCTTTTAGAAAACGTGAGTCAACATTCCAAAGAATTTCGTCCACATGATTACATCTGTCATCAAAACCCACAGAAGCAGCATCTCATCTGGTTCTGCAGAGTTGCTGAGAGCTTGCCGGAATCTTCTTTTTAAGTGACACGCGTCAGCCCGTGGGATTCGCTCCACTTTACAGGAACCCACGTTATCAGCTCTTTGTTTTCAGACTCGGGGTCATGTCCTCACGTCTCCTTTCTTATTCCTCATCAAACCCAGTTGTCGGCCTATAATTACAGACATATCGACGTAATCAGAAGGTTCCCCCTCGGCTCTACTCGGCTCCTTCGCAGCTGTCCGTGATAATCCGAGTTTAAACGGAAGCCGTCTGAAACCCGGCACAGAGGAGAAAAAAGAAAAGATGATGATAATCTTTTTAAATAATAGAAGCAGAAAGACGGGTCTGGTCCTGAGGGAAAGGATGTCTCGCTGCCTGTAGTCTCCCTCATGGGTTGCTGTGGTATCTGATTAGCCCGGAGTTCCTGACCTTGCTTTTGTCAGCAAGGGCAAGAAGGGTAAAACCTTGTGAAGGGTAGTGTGCACATCAGAGGACTGGGATTAAAGGATTAAAGGATATTAAAAGGATGGTAATAATGATAAGGGCCACAGTGCTGAGCGGTTTTCTAGACCCCTTAATGATTCTTTGGATGTTCCTTAAAGGTTCTATGTAGAACCCTATAATCAAGTCCTGCATGTGGGCAGGTCTTGTCCTATTTTGTGTACAGTGTTTTATTGTGTAGAAAATAGCTTTTATATAGTATTTGCAATAATGATTTGCATGTCAAGGTCTACTATATCTAGACCTGTTGATGTATCACACTTACTAAACATTTCCACCATCAAGTAACTGCTACCTGCTTCCAAGCTTTTTCGCCTTAAAGAAGAGGAAGAAGCCATTGTCACATCTACATTACACAGTTCCCAGCTTGTTAGGAATTCAGGGTCAAAGCACAGGGTCTGTCCCCAGGAGTAGAGAAAGTTAATGGCCTTGCTCAAGGGTCCAACACTCTGGCAGCTTGGTGGTGCTGAGGCTTGAACCCCAACCTTCTGATCAACAAGCCAGAACCTTAACTGTTTAAGCCTCAGAATCTCAGTAATGGTTCCTTGTAGAACCTTCTTAGGATACTCTGTCATAACATCATATACAGATGGGATGTTAAACTGAATCATAGGTGACAGTGGCTTGGGATTTCATTCCCATCTCCTTCTCCAGGTCATGGATCATGCAAATTGGGTTTGGTCACCTTATGATGTCAGAGCCCTTAATTATCCAATCAACTCCAAATTATTACACAGAGTCTACCAAGAAATTTATTCATTCATAGGCAAGTTCTTGCGCCTGGTCAGGTTTGTGGAGTATATCCCAGGAACACGGGGAAAAGGATTAGAATTCCTTACAGGATCCTGTGCTCTCATTGCCATGGCCTGGGTCTGATTCCAGGGCAAGGAGCTACCCCAGCCATTGAAGGATTAACTCTTAGTTCTGGTCCTAAGCCCGGATAAAATGGTAGAGTTGCATCAGGGAGGGTATCTGGAGCAAAACCTGTGATTATTAAAAAAATATGTGAACCAGATGATCCGCTGTGGCGTCCCCGAACAAAGAGGAGCCAAAAGAACAACAACAACATGGTATATCACCTTACAGGGTATATAACAGCCATATGAAGCAGTTTGCTAACTACCCAATAACCAGCATTGTGTAACCCTTCACCAATCTTAAACTGGATCAAACTTGGCACTTCGCCAACCACAGGGTGGTGCGCTACACCTCCATCGAGATCTAAGACAAATAGGGCAGACTTTCTTGGAATAAGAACCTGAGCAAAAAAAGAGAAAGAGAAATCTTCCTGTAGAACACAAAACAGGTGATGACAGTGAATGCAAAAAGCAGCTCACTTTCATCACTGTGTTTTTTTTCGGATGACAGCCTTAAAAAACATCACAGTGTTCCATTTCACTCCTGGGACTTTTACTGGATTTGGCTTTTGTAGTAAAGTACAATAGAAGCACTTAAATCTCAGTGGCGGCTATAAAAGTCTCAGGATACACTAATCTGCCTGGCTGTTCGCTGTGTATTATATTCACACACCACCACCACGCTTAGCCCTGAGCTAGATCCATCCACGGGTGAAGAACTTGTTCAGGTGTTTCGCTTTTTAAGACAGAAATGAAAAGATGTGTTTGTACTGCATGTACTTTCCGTAAACGTTCATTAAACCTCGACCGGGTGTTTCCCCGAATGATACGAGCCTCACCTATGACTTCATCAGGAAGTGAAAACCACTGAATCTCCAAAGAACCCATGAGGAACCCATGAATTTCTCACACTGCTTAGTAGATTGCTGAAAATCACTAGTATTTGTCGCTAGTACACTGAAATAGGACTGAAAAAGACCTTAACTAACAATCCCTGCCCTTTAGAAGCACAATTGTACTGTATGTGTACACAAGTTACATAACTTTTATACGTGCTTATAAATCTAACAAGGTTCCTCTGTTTCATTTCCCCAAGTTCAGTCGAAGATCTCGGGGAAGTTCAGACGTGTTGCGTTTGAATTTATGCTAATTATATGCAAATTTATAAGTCTTTTTTGTGTCATCTTAACGATGAACTTGTACATATGAGGAGATTCGGTGCATGCTACACAGATTATGGAAATACACACACCAGTTTTTAAAACATACCACGTTCTGTTCCATCATCTGGATGCTTCAGGGATTTTTTTTGGCTATGGAATTAACAGACTTCAGAACTGTTGGAACAATAAACCGTCAATGAATGTAGAAATGTATCTGTGTTTTCACACACACAGTCTACGATTTTCAGATCGGAAGCCGAAAGCCGATACGCTTTACCTCAGTGTCTTACATAATCAGCGATGCTGAGACTGATTGGTTTGGGTGTTAAGCCTGAGACAACTCCTGAAGCTCAGCTAGAGAAAAGCCTCTCATTAGCATGTGGAGCTCGTCCTCATCTATCAGGCCACGGAGAGAGAGAGCGCGGTACGGACAGCAGCTGGATTAACCCCGCTAATACACAGCCAGAGAAGGACATGGCCTTTGGTCAGGTAGCGGAAAGCTCTGGCTTTGAAATGAAAATCTGTTTAAATGATCAGCATAGCAGCGTGTCTGGGCTTTCTGGATGTCGAGTCGTCCATACGCTCGGGTGCTTGTTTTATTGATATCGTCCCATGGCAACATCCATTTCCTTTCGCTGCACTTCCGTTATAGCAGGACTGAAAGTGCGGCCATGAAAATACGACTCGGTGTTGCCAAAATAAACCAGGAGTGATGTGAGTTAAACTTGACAAGAGTTCGGAAGTAAACACTCGTTTGTTTGTTTTCCGGTTAGAGCACATCCTGAGACATTTTAGCACATTTATACCTCAGCAATGTAACTACAGATTTAACGTATCGAGTAAAGAATGGGGGATGTTGTAGCTCAGTAGTAAAGGCATTAGCCTACTGATGAGAAGGTTGTGAGTTTCAATCCCAGTTTCACTAAGCTGCTACTGCTGGGCCCCGGAGCAACGCCCTAGACCCTCAATTGCTCAGTTGAATAAAATGAGCTAAAATATAAGTTGCTCTGGATAAGGGCTTCTGCCAAAATGCTGTAAATGTAAAGAACGCCATGTTGTACTTTTCATGCTTTTAGAGTTGCATTAAATGTCACTTTTTTCTCTCTCATAAAGCTAATAAAACAACTCAACTGTAATGGAGAAACTGCGCCGTGTAACCTCCCCTGTCCTAGTAAAGCTTGTCCTCTGTTGCATGGTCTGTCCAATAATGTTGTTTTTTGATCTAAAGATACAACCGAGGCAACACAGGGGGCAGCACCCCACAGCTGAGCGTTTGTTCATTAAAACCCCAGTGTTTTATTACAACATGCTGTAAATATTCTCAGCAGACAGCTTTGGCACACGGAGGACAGGCTGCCTTCAGAGCACGTCCAAATTCCTCTCCCGAGCCAGAGGGGTCTGGAGGCTAACCATCAATCGGCCGTGGCTACGCGTGCTTTCCGACGCAGAGCACGATCCCCGTTGCACGCTCAGCAAGTTGCTCGCTACACGGATCGAATTTACGGCCTGGCGCATTACAGCGAGCGAGCCATGTTTGCGTCTGCGTCTGGGGAGGCGCTGAGGGAAATCGGCCACTAGATTAAGAAGACAGCTCGGTTTGATCCCGAAGGCTAGTGGGAGTCTAACATTCCCAGGACAAGATCAAAGCCAAAAACGGAGCTGCTATGCAAAACAGATGACCACAAGAACGCACAAAGAGTCTTCTCATCAGCTGAAAAAGCTGAAGCTTTCTCAAACGCTACACAACATCTGGGGGAGAAAAATGAGGTAAAGAGGCCATGAATTGGGTCTGGGCATCTGGCCTAGCATCTCCGTCACTCCTCACTCTGCCTCCCAACACCACCACCACCACCAGCCCGCTGAGCTCTGCAGCTTCGTGACAAAAGCCCGGCGGGCGCTGATCTGATTTCTGGCTCCCCAGCAGCCGTGCAGCTTTTGTAAAACGAGCACAGTCATTTTTTTTTGTGACTCAGAACAGTTTGAACAGGAACAGACGCTCTGGCAACGTCTTCTCTAGCCAGACACTTAACCCAGCCGTCTGTTTGAACTCCAGGTTGATAAAGTGTGCAGTGTGGAGTCTCCTGGATCTCCACCGAGCACCGCACTGAGAAACCTGTATTCATGCAGCAGCTTCACTCAAAATGTTCCGTAAAAAAAAAAAAATTCATTCATGTTCTTGTTTCAGTGGCCATTTTTTTTTTGTGAACTATATTTCTATAGTAAATAAATAAATAAATAAATAAATAAATAAATATTCAGTGAATTGAGAGTAACGGCAGGGTTTAAACATGAAAATACAGCCTCATTCTAAAACCTCAAAGACTCATTACAAACAATATGAAAAAATCTTCTGATAAATACTCAGACTTGTTTTAAAAACTAACATTTATTAAGACTGATTAATTATGGCTCGAACACACAGACTGATCATTAAACCTCAGATCTGCTATGAACACCGGGACACTGATAAAGACTCAGACTCACAAAAATTAGATGCATTATGAAGAGCAGGCCACTCTGTTATTGTTAAGACTCAGAGTAATGAAGAAGACTATGAAGTCTGTGAAGATTAAGTCCATATGACTCACTGTACATACAGTTAATATTATTAAATCAGACTCATTCTGAAAACTCAGACGCATTAGAAACAAACAGATTCAGACTCGTTATAAAGACTTAAACTCATTTTAAAGACTCAGACTCGTTATAAAGACTCAGACTCGTTATGATGATTCAGAAACATTATATTCAGACTCATTATAAAGATTCAGACTCATTATAAAGATTCAAACTCATTATGGAGATTCAGAAACATTATGACGACTCACCGTGAAGATTCAGACTCGTTAAAAAGTCTCCAATTCATTATGATGGCTCTCTGACTTATAAAGACCAAGAATGTTTCTAATAGCTCATTATAAGCAGCAGTCCTGATTATAAAAACTGATTCTGAAGACATTTCTGGACTGATTCATGATTCAGTGATTCAGAGTCAAATTTGTTATTAGGATTCAGTTTGAACAGTCTGGTGTTAGTTTCAGTCCTCAGCCTTAAATATGAGAGAGAGTCTGAAAGGCATGAACACAACATAGAGCAAAGATGAGTGTGTGTGTGTGTGTTTAAACAGACACACCCCTGCAGTAACCCAACCAGACATAAATACAGAGACATGGGCTGATGCAAACAAAAACACAGTGTACACACACCTTCGTGGTAAACATACACACACACACACACACACACAGCCACACCCACAGATGCCACACACCGCTGAACTGTTAATGAGTGCCTGCTATTTTGTCGTGAACATCACAGATGTCGGATCAAGCTTTCTCTCTCTCTGTCTCTCTCTCTCTCTCACACCCACACCCACCCACACCCACATACACCCACACCGCCACACCACAACTCTGCATTTAGCATGTATATAAAAGGAAGGGAAAGGTTTCTAAGTAAACATGAAGCACAACAGGGGTCTGTGTGACACACACAGACACACCCACCCACACACACGCGCGCACACACACACACTCAAATCAGTAAGAACGGTAGCAGTCTTTCTGGTAGTGCAATAGAGCTGCGTGTGTGTGTGAGAGTGGGCGTGTCTGTGTGTGTCTGTGTGTGTGTGTGAGTGGGTGTGTGTGTTTTTCTCAGTGGACTGTCAGCACACAGGGCTTGGCGTGCACAACATCTACTCAGAAACAAATTATCAGATTACGTCCAATTTGGCTGGGGCTAATTAAAATGGCCGACTGACCGTGGCTAATGTTGCAGTAGACAGCTCACACTCTTAACCGGCACATCTGCACAGGACCTCACACACACACACACACACACACACACACACACACTGAGTAGACATGAAGGCTAAACTGTATGCAATATACACTGTCTGCTAGCAAGAAAATAAACATAAACAACTAGCTATTAGCATAAAAGTGAATTTTTTATGTATATTAATCTCCTTGATGTAGATACTGTCGGTCAGTCAGTCGGTCAAGTTTAACAGGAAGTGATGCATTATATGTTCACGTTGACGCTCAACTACAACACATATGCTTAGCGCACACACACATACACACACAGACACACACACAGACACAGACACACACACACATACACAGACACACACACACAGACACACACACACTCCACTCACCGCTGTTCCGGTTCTTGCGGTTGGATTTCCCGCCGCTGAGCAGCGCCTTCAAGCTGTTCCTGAACATGGCTGCACCGTGCTGAGTTCACGACAGGGAGATCTGTGTGTAGCGAAGCCCAGAAACATCGAAGAGAAAGAGAGAGAGAGAGAGAGAGAGAGAGAGAGAAACAGAAAGAGAGAGAGAGAAAAAGAGAACAAAAAGTTACAAAGCTGTAATCTCCATGCAGTCAAAAAACCGTGCTAGCTTTATACATGAATAACACTGTATACTGAAGCTGTTGCTAAGCAACTGGAAATGTCCTTAGCACAAGCTAGCTGATACCTCACAGGCTAGTTATTTTGCTTGCTAGCTCTTTTCAGACATACAGACGCCGTAAAGACACAGAAATGTCAGGAACGTGAGCATTTCTCTCAGATGAGCAAGAAAACAAACAAAAAAAACACTGATTCAGGGAATTGACCTCAGATGATGGAAATAATACAGAGCACTGTACTGGAGGTCACATCTCCGTTACTATCATGCTGCTAAACTTAAACAATAACAAAAATTGGATTTGTTTGGAAAGCGGAAAACCTTCTCTCCTAGCATTTAGCGCTAGGAGAGAATCGATACAGCATTAAAACAAATCCTGATCAATTTTAGCTAAATGAAATAACACATTTGATGCCGAGTTCTGGATTCTGATTGGTCGGAAGGTGTTAACAGTATAAAACAGCGGCTATGATGCTAGCGCACGTATATACGAATGTTTTATTGATACGGTGTGGTTTGTGTAACACGTAACAGTCAGAAGGTGATCCTGTAGCGCCTAGCGTTTCCCCCACTGTTTGAGAGACGGTTTAAAAGCTCAGGCTGTTATTCCAGACTGGATTGTTACAGTAGTGTTTCAGCACCTACGCCACACAGGGCTTAAAGATGTTAATTATGGGTGTGCGTATGTGTGTGTGTGAGTCTTTGATCGGCAGCTCCCGAGTGCCACACGGGTGTCTGGCTGTTTCTGTACACGCCTCTGTGTTCTAGAGTTGGTCTGTCGCCGGATAAAAACGGATCAGGTTTCTTTGCTAAAGGAAAAGATACTAAAGATGCGAGAACGCGGTAAATTAATTCACACTGCAGTTAAAAGCGTTTCATTTTATTCACTTTTATTAATGAATTAACCACCGGAAAAAAACGTTCCAGACTCCTTTAGACTACAGACACACACATCATACACGATGTTAAACACTGAACTCTTCCCAAATACATCAAATCTGATTTACACACAGAACCAGGAGACGCTTCACTGCAGCATCCACAACACCAGTTCTGTTTCAGGAGAAAATGTGAGAAAAACATCAGCAGCGTCCAGCGTAATGTACTGACCAGACGTGGTGTGAGGTAGCTTAGTCATTCAGGTGTTGTACTACTGATGGGAATAGAACAGAACAGAATAAAACAGAATAGAATAGAACAGATCAGAATAGAATAGAACAGAATAAAACAGAATAGAATAGAACAGATCAGAATAGAATAGAACAGAATAAAACAGAATAGAATAGAACAGATCAGAATAGAATAGAACAGAATAAAATAGAACAGAACAGAATAAAACAGAATAGAATAGAACAGATCAGAATAGAATAGAACAGAACAGAATAAAATAAAATAGAACAGAACAGAATAGAATGTCTTTTTTGTCACTGTACAACAACAAGCAAAAGTTTGTTGTGAGTTTGAATCCCCGCTACACAAAGCATCCACCTCCGGGCCCCTAAGCAAGGCCCTTAACCCTGAACTGCTCAGCTGTACAAAACTGTAAGTGGCTCGGGATCTGGCCGTCTGCTAAATAATGGCAGAAATGTAAATGTGGACGATTCCATTTCCAGCTTCCAAATCCAACAATAACAAATCCAACAATAACAAATCCAACGAAGCTTCAACAACTTCACCTGAGACTTTAGTCCAAGAAATCAACCACCAATGAGTAACGCTGATACCACCATCACCTCCAACCCCGACCACCACCACCACCACCACCACCACCACGTTTCAACGTGGACTGAGGAACCATCAGACCAGTCAGGATCTCAGGTGTAGATCAGATGTGATCATTTTTTTCTGATAAGTGACAATAAAACTAGACCTAAACTAGATCCCTGTGGGACGTTGTACCGTGTGGAATAATCTCCATCATCGCCAAAGCTTCTCACTTCTTCTCACGAACTTTCCACTACACTTCACTGATCCTAGACCAAGATTCTTCCGGAAACCTCATTGCTGTAGACAGGAAATGAGGACGGAGACTGGTGAGTAATAGAAGAGTTGTGAAATGGTACAGTCCGCTGCAGGGGTGTGTGGAAATGCAGACAATCTTTCTGCTCTATTTTTCATCACTGGGTTAAAATGGTAATTATGGGGGTCACCCCCCCCGCCCCGAAACCCCACCCGAATCCACACCCTGCTGAGAGCATCTGCTCCGTATTAGCCGTGGCAGCGTTTTGTTGACTCGTGAGATGTTAACAGAGCTGAAGCGCTGAAGAAGAGCGAGTGGTCATGGACGTCTGGGCTGAAGGTGAGACAGGAGGAAATTCTGGACAGACTGTAGGTTTACACCGTGAGGTGACGTGGTTTATTCCAGTGTGCTCTGTCTCTCTGTCCTGAAGCATGTGATGATGGACAAATAAATAAACACAAGCACATGAGAATGTGGACACAGTCATCTGGGTTCAGAGATAAAACAACTCTCTCTCTCTTTCTCTGTCTGTCTGTCTGCCTTAGTCTCTTTTTCTCTCTCCATGTGCGTCTTTCCCTCTCTCTCTCTCTCTCTCTCTCTCTCTCTGTGTCTCTCTCATTCACTCTCTTTCTCTCTCCATGTGTATGTCTCTCCCCCTGTCTTTCTATGTGTCTCTCTCTCTGTCTCTCTCTTCTTCTGTTTCACTCTCTATATCTCTATGTCTGTCTGTCTGTCTCTCTCTCTCTCTTCGTGTCTCACTCTATTTCTCTGTCTCTATGTGTGTGTCTCTCTCTCTCTGTCTCTCCGTATCTCTCTCTCTCTCACTCTATCTGTCTGTCTCTTTCTTTCTCTGTGTCTCCCTGTTTCTCTCCTTGTGTCTCACTCCATCTCTGTCTCCAAGTGTACGTCTCTCTTTCTCTGTCTTGTTGTGTCTCACTATCTCTCTGTCTCACTCTCCTCTCTCTCTCTCTCTCTCGCTCTCAGTATTATAGGAATGTGGGACTGGCAGGATGCAGGCTGGCAGATCGACTCAGTGTGTGTTCATTCTCAGCCTCGGGGTCTATGGGGAGTTTTTATCCAGCGCAGGCTGCTTAGAGGCTCAGCTCCTGACACTTCAGCTAAAGCCAGGAGGAGAGAGAGAGAGAGAGAGAGAGAGAGAGAGAGAGGAGAGGAGAGGTAATGAGAGAGAGAGAGAGAGAGAGAGAGGAGAGGAGAGGAGAGAGAGCGAGAGAGAGAGAGAGAGAGAGAGAGAGAGGAGAGGTAAAGAGAGAGGAGAGAGAGAGAGAGAGAGAGAGAGAGAGAGAGAGAGAGAGAGAGAGAGAGAGAGGAGAGGAGAGGTAATGAGAGAGAGGAGAGAGAGAGAGAGAGAGAGAGAGAGAGGAGAGGAGAGGTAATGAGAGAGAGGAGAGAGAGAGAGAGAGAGAGAGAGAGGAGAGGAGAGAGAGCGAGAGAGAGAGAGAGGAGAGTAAGGGAGATGACATGAGAAGAGATAAGAGAAGAAGAGAGGAGAAGAGAAGAGAGAGCTCCACACTACGTGATACGTCATCGTCCAATCATATGAAGCCGTGTGATGACCACAGACTGATGATGATATTATGACCTGTAGATCTGAGAAGGGGCAGGAGGGGGCGTGGCTATATATATAGTTGGTTGTATATGATTGTATATAATGTAAGTAGATTTTCAGTGCTTTATGAGATGAAAGTTGAGTTTCAATGCATCGTGGAACACACACACACACACAGATTGTTTTTCTGTGTCTAACGTAAACCAAATGTGGCTCTGCTCTCAAACTTGGCTCTTTTCCTTCCATTTATATATCTCCATCTCTCTCTCACACACACACACTGCATGGCCATTGTTTGACTGTTAGCAGTGGCTTCCAGGAAACGGCGAGCCCAACCCCCCAGGCCGAGCCGGAGCAGCGTGAGAGAGGAGCGAACGTTCTCGTTAAACCTGCAGCTGCATCACACGCCTTTCATCTACAGCACTGACCTACTGCTCACACACACACACACACACACACACACACGGCGGAGCTTAACGTCCTTCCGTCTGTGCATGATTAATCACCACATCACTGAAACATGGTTTAACACCACACACTGTACTCGCACTCACTGACTAAAACACCAGCTAGATCACTTCACTTCATTCTGCAGCTCTTTTCACTCCATCATTTTTATCTTATTTTAACATAAAAACAACAACATTTTCACAAGAAATCCTAATCTAATCATTCAGATACTTTTAACCGATATTATTTTATTATTTAATTTCTTTTACACATATATATATATATATATATATATATATATATATATATATATATTTTTTTTTTAAGTAGCACCAAAAATTTTGGCACCCCAACGTTGATGCATACAATCATTATTATTGTTGTTTATTATATTATTACTTTCTATTTTATATATCATTTATTATAATTAGTATTTTATATGTATTACATTTTAAATTATTATTATTTTAATTACATATTTTATAATAATTAATTACAAGTGATAAATTATTATGATTATTATTATCACCAATGAAATTGTGTATAATAAGTAATAATATAACTACTTCTACTACTAATAATAATAATAATGGGATGTGAGAAATATCCACCGGAGTCACAGTCAGAGATAATAAAATAATAATATAAAAATATAAAATAAAATAAAATGCAGAAATGCTATAAGCAATATGAACAAAAAAGCAGAAACATTTTCATGAAAGAAAAAAAAGCATTGCGAGAGTATACTGGTATATTAACAGTAATATAGGTTCAGCTCCAAAAGTATTGGTACCCTTGGTAAAGATGTTTTTAAAAAATAAATAAACTGGCATTTAAAATGTCTGTTTAATTAGCTTCGGAAAACTGGAGACACACACACACACACACACAAAGGTTATGATTTAAAACGTTAAAGAAGTCCATCATGAACAGAGCTGACTGACTGTGTATTTAATTAAAGTGTAAAAAAATCTACGCAGATCTATCTACGGTATAGATCTATAAAGACGGGGAGTAAAAGCTGAAAGTCCAAGCCTCAGCAGGTCAGCAGGTTTTATTATTGCTGCTGTGAAGTTTGTTCAGCGTCACTTTCACCTCCCTGCCTCCAGACGTCCATCAGGCGGACAATAAAACTGAGGAGACGATAAGCACGAAGGGGCGGGACTCGGAGGCTAACACACTCGAGGGGGCGGGACTCACAGGCTAACACACATGAAGGGGCAGGACTCAGAGGCTAACACACACACAAGCACATTAACACTAACACTAGCGAAGTAACACACACACAGACACACACCGGCACATGCGCACACGCACATTCTATCACACACGCACACACACACAACTCCACACACACACCAGCACGTGCACACAGTCCAACACACACACACACACACATTCTAGCACACTCACACACGTGTCTAAAGCTGAGCTCAGGTTACAGGTTACTCTGACTCACTGGCTTTAAAGATGCAGATTAGTGATTATAAAAAGAAGAAACATGCAACTTTTGTGTACATGTGTGTGTGTGTGTGTGTCTGTGTGTGTGTGTATCCTTGTCCTGACACAAGGCTATTCATCTTCTTATAGTCATAAATCAAAGGCTTTTTTCCTCTCCATCTGTACTTTGGCCAAGCATGAGCTCACACACACACACACACACACACACACACACACGAGTTTGTGCTTGTATGTAACCTGTTTTCAGATTAGATTCATGTCATTAGAGCTAGCGGCTCGTAACTGGAACAATAACTGGAGTTCTGGATGCTGATTGGCTGAAAGGCGTTGATTAGTTTTCTGTAGCAGCTCCACACACACACACACACACACACAGTCTTCTGTTCCTGACATCAGAACAATTCTCTCTTAGCACAAGCACACAACTGTGCACACACACACCAACATACACACCTGCGCACACACACACACACACACACAGTGTTCTGTTCCTGACATCTTAACAGTTCTGTGTTATTTTCAGTGTCTAAAGACCCTTAAAGAACAATTAGCTAAGTCAACTATCCGCTTCTTTCTTTCTTTCTTTCTTTCTTTCTTTCTCTTTCTTTCTTTCTTTCTTTCTCTCTGTCTCCCTCTCTGTCCACCCTCTCTCCCCCTTTCACTTTTCTTTCTGTTTGTTCTGTCTCTCTCTCTTTCTGCCTGTCTTCTTTAGGAAGAACCCCGAGCGAACAGATGGAGCGGTGAGTCTGATAAAGTTTAAAGATGGCTGTGGGTTCGGGTCACAGGCTGGCTGGAGGGGAGCAACGTCTCCTTCTGAACACATCCACTATTGTTGAGAGGATCCACGCTGGAGACAAGGAATAAATCAGACCAAGATGTTTTTGGTTCCAGACCTCAGAGCTGAGAGAACGAGAGAGAGAGAGAGAGAGAGAGAGAGAGAGAGAGAGCAAGCGAGCGAAAGAGAGAGAGAACACGACGCTTGCTGCAGCTTCACCTTCTCAAAGCCAGTTCAATTTCAATTACAAAATGAACGTTTTAGATTTAGATAAAAATCTGACCAGGGCTTCTTTCCAGCTAATAATATTTAGTTTAGAATAAAAAAGTCTTTTAATAATAGTTTTTGCCATAAAGAACATTCAGAGTATCACAATGTTCCTCAATAACACCTGCTAATGTTTTTATAACGTTGCTGAAACAACGTAAATCTCAATTCCTAGCGTTTTATCGTGCAAGATGAGCTCACTCCTTCAGAAGTGTTACAGATTTTTATTTAAGCTAAAGATCTGAGCAGAAGGTTATTCTAACATCTGTTTATGATTTCTATAATGTTGCCAAAACAACGCAAACCCATTTACCTGCTGAGGATCGGCTTATTTCACATCAGGAAGATCAGATCATTTATTCAGAACATTGTAATATATTTTTAATAGGACTGTCAATCGATTAAAATATTTAATCGCGATTAATCGCATGATTGTCATGAGTTAACGTGAGTTAACGCTCTCTCTCTCACTGCGTGCTTGCCTGCCTGCGTGTTTGTTTATCCGCCGCTTCTACTTCTTTTCCGATTCCTGTCAGCGCTGCAGTACACTTACGCTCATCCCAAATGCTCTCATTGGTTGACACACGTCATCACCTTTATCCCAAGCCAACACGAAACGAGATCCCACCCCTCCCGTCACCTGTGGTTTGTCTGTATGTGTATTCAGAGCCACTGAGCAGCAGACTTTTTAAAGTATTTACAAAATAATAAAAACTGTGTTAACGTGCGATAAAATATTTGTCGGCATTAATGAATTAATGAGTTAACGCGATAATAATGCGTTAACTTCCCCAGCCCTAATTTTTAACAAGTTGAAGCAAATTAAAAACAATTTTAAAAATGTTGTTTCGATGTAACAGAAAACATTTGTTTCATGTCTCTAGAATTTTTTGCCAAAAACAACAGAGATCCGTAAAGCTGCTCAGGACCAGGTGTATTTAACGTAAAGTCCAGCAAACAGCTGAAGCATTGTAACTGTATTTTCTATCATAAAGGAGATTTGTTTATTAATGCAAAGGAGCTTTGTAGAATTTTTACACTCCTAAGTTTAACAAACCAACCAACCAAACAACTAACCAAAAATCACACCAATCAACCAACCAACTAACCAAAAAAACAACCAACTAACCAATCAATCAATCAATAACTCAAATAACCAATCAATCAATAACAATCAATCACTCAATCAACTAACCAACCAACCAACCAACCAACCATCCAAACAGCTAACCAACCAACCAACCAACCAACTAACCAATCAATCAATCAACTAACCAACCAAAAAAACTAACAAACCAAACCAACCAACTAACCAGTCAATCAATCAACTAACCAACCAAAAAAACTAACAAACCAAACCAACCAACTAACCAATCAATCAATCAACTAACCAACCAAAAAAACTAACAAACCAAACCAACCAACTAACCAGTCAATCAACTAACCAACCAAAAAAACTAACAAACCAAACCAACCAACTAACCAGTCAATCAACTAACCAACCAAAAAAACTAACAAACCAAACCAACCAACTAACCAGTCAATCAATCAACTAACCAACCAACAAACCTAACCAACTAACCAATTAACCAACCAATCAACCACCCAACAAACCACCCAACCAAATAACCATTTCCAGCTTAAAGATTTTAAAAATGTTATTTTTGTTTGTTTATTGTTTCTATAACATTAACCTATTTAAGATAAAGAAAGTGTAATCACTTATATGAAAGTGTTACATACATTATTAGGTGAAGTTTGATGTTATCCAGTGAAGCTAACCCGCACTCAAGCCCAACGTGTGCTGAAGTGATCTCCTGAGCAGCATGAAGCAGCAGTTTTTGCAAAACAACACAAATCTGTCAAGCTGCTCAGGAAGTGTGGTCAGTGAGGTCATTAAAGCAGGACGTTACCACTGAAACACCAATGACGATCAGAGAAGGATGATTAGGACAGATTAGCGCTGACTGCTATCATGCTAGCATCATGCTAACAGGCTGTGACATGGTTTAGTGAGTCAGTAGCGTGTGCTGATGAGGAAGTGCTTCATGCTGTGAGTAAAGGAAGTGAGAGAGTCGCTCTGGACAAAACACAGTGCTGTGACTGTGGAGAGAAATTACAGAGGTCAAACTGGGATACGCTAACATCCCTGAAAGAGCCAGGGATTCCAGAGCCAGGGATTCCAGCAGAACACTAGCAGAAAACAGCTCTCTCTCTCTCTGCCCTTCCATCTCCCATCTGTCTGTCTCTCTTTCTTTCTGTCTCTCTGCCCCCCCACCCTACCCTTTAATTACCTCTCTGTCTCCTCTTTGCTGCCCTGTCTTTCTGTCTCTCTCTCTCTTTATTTCGGTCCATTATTTTCTGCCCCACAATCTGTCTCTCTCTCTGTCCCCCCACTGTCTCTCTCTCTCCCTCTCAGCCCCGTCTGTCTGTCTAACTTGCTCTCTCTCTCTCTCTACCTGTTTTTCTCTCTCTCTCTCTCTACCTGTCTTTCTTTCTGTCTTTCTCTGTCTCTCTCTTTCTGCCTGTTTGTCCATGTCTCTCTCTCTGCCCCCTCCTCAGGTTTCTATTACATGCTCACAGCTGGTTTACTTCAGCTCTGGAAATGTAAAGCATGAGCTCATTTCTGCTGTATTCTGCAAGGACAAAGCCATTCTGTGTTTTTCTTTTCTTTTCTTTCTTCTTTTCCTGGTGGACGGCTGATCTGTCAGACCCTAATGAGAGCGATAAACTCCCGCTTCTGTGGGGAAACTAAATCAGGAAGCGAGAGGCGTGAGGACGCATTTACATACAAATCGTTTTTACTTTTGCCTTCGTTTATTAGAGAGAAAGACAAAACAGGCCCTAAAGGCTGATCACAGCAACACCATGGGTTTTTTTTTAATAAGCTCTATTATTATCAGAGTTTCTCTGGGACGTGAGTCACGTATATATCACGTATAGGAAAAAAAAACAAAAAGGATTAAGTGAAGTGCTTATATGTTTTGTTTGCTGGGTTCCAATATTTTTGAACAATGTCCTAAGAAATTCAATTACATCATGACCATCAGATCTTGAAGTGAATGTTATCAATTAGACACTAATGATAGATAATTATTTATTTAATTATATATTTATAAACTTATTAGGCATTTATTTATTGGGTATATATTTATTTATTAATTTATTAGGTTTTTATTTGTTTACTTATTGAGAATTTATATATTTACTTATTTATTAGTTTATTAGATTTATTTATTTGCTTGTCGAGTGTTTATTTATTTATTCATTCATTAGGTATTTATTTATTTATTTATTGAGTATTTCTTTAATTGTATCTTTTTAATTATAATTAAATTTTTTTTTTTTTTGTCAGCTAGGGCTTGAAATAAAATTTGGAGCTCAGCAGCGCGTTTGGCTAATTCGGTAGCCATTAGCCACTAATATGCTTACCCTTCAATGTGTTAGCTACTTAGCCTCGTCACTGATCAACCCAATCACACTGATGTGACCCGGATCACTGACTCTCCTGGTGTGACGTTAGCAGGTGCTTCTATAGATCATGTCTGAAGAATTCCGGAGTCTAACATGGGCTTGATCACAGGAGATGCAGTTTGAAGGAGATGCTGAAGCTCTGAGAATCAGGCTCTCCATCCTCGTCTTCCTCCAGCTTAGCTCAGCCTGGTATCTGCTCCCAGTGAGGTGTTTTAGATGTTCCAGCTCCTGAGACTCCACATGTTTCAGTGCAACCCGAGATGCCATGATTTAAAACTTCATCCAAACACATGAAAAGGTTTGAGATCTTTCCCTCAATAAACACCACAATGCCTGGGATCTGAAGTGACCTGGAGTTGCTTCGACTCTCATTCCGACTCCAACTCTCATTCTGACTCTCATTCCAAATCTGACTCTCACTCTGACTCTCACCTCGACTCTCATTCCGACTCCAACTCTCATTCTGACTCTCATTCCGAATCTGACTCTCACTCTGACTCTCACCTCGACTCTCATTCCGACTCCAACTCTCATTCTGACTCTCATTCCAAATCTGACTCTCACTCTGACTCTCACCTCGACTCTCATTCCGACTCCAACTCTCATTCTGACTCTCATTCCGAATCTGACTCTCACTCTGACTCTCACCTCGACTCTCATTCCGACTCCAACTCTCATTCTGACTCTCATTCCGAATCTGACTCTCACTCTGACTCTCACCTCGACTCTCATTCCGACTCCAACTCTCATTCTGACTCTCACCTTGACTCTGACTCTCATTCTTACTCCGACTATCATTCCAACTCCCATTCTGACTCCAACTCTCCTTCTGACTCTCATTCTGACTCTCACTCTGACTCTCACCTTCGACTCTCATTCCGACTCCAACTCTCCTTCTGACTCTCATTCCGACTCCTACTCTTGTTCTGATTCTCACTCTGACTCAAACTCTGACACTTATTCTGACTCTCACGCCAACTCTCATTCCGACTCTGACTCCGACTCTCACTCCAACTCCAACTCTCATTCCGACTCTGACTCATACTCCGATTCTCACTTAGACTCCCACTTATACTTTCACTCCAACTCTCATTCCGCCTCCGACTCTCATTCTGAATCTCTACTCTGACTCAAATTCCGACTCTCAGTCCAACTCCAAATATCGCTCTGACTCACTTTTTGACTCCGGCTTTCACTCCGCTTCTTACACCGACTCTAATCCCGACTCCGACTCCCTCTCAATAAACCGTGTTTGTCATGAACTGACCGGAGCGGCTGGACCCAACTGGGAAATAGTTATATGCTAGATTACACAATTCACTGCGTTACACTTCACGACATGATCCATAAACAGTTCAGTTAACAGTACCATCTGATTGCTAGGCAACATGACAAGCTAAGCTGAAGGCAGTTCCTGAACGGCGTAACAGCCGTGGGAGTGTAACGGATTTATCTGCTGATGCATTAATACAGAATTCCGGCGTCCTGATGCACTCGGAGGTCTCTGGAATCTCGGCCAATCGGGTTTCAGAACACGATTTCTAAAAACCAACAACACGTTACTGTCCTGATGTAGTGTTGAATTAGACGACTGTGTCAGTGTCAATCAGATAAGCCCCGTCCCCTAGTGTCATGATGTCATAACTCTCTCTCTACATGGTGGATTGTTAGTGAACTCAATCCAGTGTTTGGTTTTTCACTACAGGAAACTGCCTCGAGGCAGCAGCCTTCACTTCACTGCTCAGAATCCCTGACAATTCCTGGAAGTCACCGACAATAACACCAGCGGCAGAGGAGTCTCTCTCTCTCTCTTTCTCTCCCTTTCTCTCTCTCTATCTCTCTCTCTCTCCCTTCCTCTCTCTCTCTGCGGCTCGGATTCCTCTGAATCTCACTCACTCCCGCTGATGAATTATTAATGAGGATTTGTGAGCCATTTGTGGTTATTTTTTTCTGCACATGGTCCTGAAACCGTACCTCAGATGATGTATGGCGGGGCAGACGAGTGTGTGTGTGTGTGTGTGTGTGTGTGTGAAACTGCTTGCACTGCAGAATACCTTATCTGTCCTTTTCAATAAATTACCGCGGCTCGGCCTGATTCACAGCCTCGTCCTCCACTAATCCCAAGGTTAGCTCTCCTGTCCTCCTCGCCGAAACCTTTAACGGGGAATGAGCGCGGAATTTACTCGGCATGATCGCTTCAGGAAACGCTCAGAAGAAGCGGGATGAACGGAAATGGGCTGGAGGGAGGGAGAACGGGACGCTCCATCATGGTCTGGCTCTTTGGTGGTTTCTTTCACGCAAAATAAAAAAAAACACACAATGTAGCTTTCAGCTTTGAGAGCATTTATCAGCTAAGCGCTTCCTGTTAGCATGTAGTGGCTAATCCATTTCGAAAGCAGTACGAGATCTAAAGGTGTCATGAATCATAAAGTAAAAAAAAGAGAGCCTTTTTGTCGTATTTTTTTCTTCCTTTCTCCTCACCAGCTCGAACTCCACCACTTCCTGCGAAACCCCTCGCATCGGCTGTTGCTAGGCAACCGGCGTTCTGTCAGCAAGCGGCGCATTAATTAGAGTTTTGGATTTGAATGCAGTCGCGTTCGCACATGCAGCAACGTCTCTGTTCCGCCGGTTGCAGGCTTTCTCTCTGATGTGATCTGATTGGTTCTCGCGCAGACGTACAGCTCCGCCTCCTTCGTTAACACCTACTTTTAAACTTCACGTCAAAAATATATACTTTAAATCACATCTGAAGTTGTGAAGCCTGGAGTTAACGTCAAGCCTGGAGTTTAATTGCTATTCTGATCACACGCTGTTTACATGTGTGCTGCCGCAGCTGACTCCGTTTATTTATTTATTTATTTATTTTCTTGTAGATTTTTCATCTAGCAGTGCATGCGGGAACAACGGATCCAGCCGGAGAGACTCCTGTCGGGAAAACCAGAACCGGGGGTGCTCCAAAAACATTCAGGATAAGGTATCGTTCTTTCAGATCTCCTCACAGGTTGAGCTGGAGTTATATCGTAGCCTCTTATTAACACGGCTAAACTGTTAGCGCTTGGGTGAAATATCTAAAGTATTGCATAAATGAATGAATAATCAGGTGAGCTACGTTTATGACTTAACAGAAAAAAAACACAGCATTTAGCACTCTGTCTCACGCTACACTCATGCTACGCTCATGCTAGCAAGCAAAGTGTGATAATTTATTTCCTAAAAACGTTTGACAGATGAAAGACGGAAGAAAATCTTCTTCCTGTCACATCAGACCTCTCCTTAAATATTTTTAGAGATGTGATGGATAAAAATAAAGAGGTAGATAAAGAATAAAAAAATAAAGAATGAAGTAGCAGAGAGCGTTGAAGTGTCTGGCGCATCTATGTACCTACTGTAGTAGCTCGCTTTGCTAATCAAATTGACTCTGAGAACGTAGCTAGCGATAAAGCGAGAATGTGAACTAAACGAAGACCTTTCTCAATGATTTTTCTTGTTATTTAATTTGTGTTCAGAGAGTTAGCTTTAGAAGGTAATAGTTGATACAAATAGTTGATGCTAAAAGCCTGTTAGAGAAGAGCTAGCACAAAAAAAAAAAAAAACACAGAATGAGGCGAGCATCTGCTCATAACAGCTAGCGCAGGATCGAGGGACGAAGCTAGGATTCGGGTTATGAAGTCATTCTGAGGAGAAACACGCAAGAACAAGAAAGCGACGTTCTCACGGATGTATCGAGTCATGGAAGATTAGATTACACACGTCTCATTTTATACTCGCAGCGGCGAGTCGTATCGTTCTTTTTAATCACACGGATAAAGAGACGAGACTCTGCGAGCGAGACGAGTGAGACTAGTTCCCCACAGAGACGAGAACACCAAGCGAGAAGAAACACAGCACGAGAACAAAGCAGTCACAGACAAAAAAACAAGATGATCATGACAAAGAGATCAAAAAAAAAACTCTTCATAGCTTCCTGTCTCCATCATGACCAAAAGAGCTTCTCGCTCAGACGACTTCAATCTGCTGAAAAACCACAAAGAAATAGAGCCGAGTTACTCGTCCATTTCTGACCTCGCGGCATTTCTACTGTTCTCTTTTTCTACGAAACCATAACACGCCCCAAGAGCGAATGTCCAACCAGACAGGAAAAGAAGATGCCAGAGGGGAAGTGGACATGTGGAGATGTTCCTCTGCATCTCAGAGCTGGATCTGGGAATAAAAGGACATGTTTCTCCAGTCTGAGGTACGCTAAAGAGCAGCTAAGTGCTAGTCAGAAGAAGCTAGCTGAAACATAACCAAACACATCCTCCAGTCATCCTTCCCACTCAAAAAAGAGTAAAATCTAGAACCGTCAGCTCTGTCCCTCTATTTGCTAATCAGAAAAGGCTCCAAACTAGAACCTTTTTCAGGAAGATCCTTAACTATACTAAGAACCAGACAGGAAGCTCCTCCGGTCATTTCCTGCTGAGAGCTGACTGAAAACGTCTGCAAGAAAAAGTCAAATCAGGACGGTCTATGATCAGAGTCCTGAGGGCTTCCCTGTCAGATTAGGTTCCTATCTGAACACAGAGAATCAAGGAGAACCAGACAGAAAGCTCCTCCAGTCATTTCCTCCTGAGCGCTGACTGAAGACGTCTGCAAGAAACCCTTAAACGCTCTTCGGCAATGAGTTTTCACATAGAAAGGCGCTTCCCTGTCAGATTGGGTTCCTATCTAACTACAGAGAATCAGGACTAACCAGACAGGAAGCTCCTCTGGTCACTTCCCACTGAGCACTGACTTGATATCTAGAACCCTTAATGGTTCTTCAGCTGAAGCAGCTCTGTAGCTAGCTTCTAAGTATAACCCTACACCAGAGGAAGCTAAGATCAGAGGAACCTTAACTAGCCTCCTCGAGTAACACCAACTTCAGCCAACTAAACACAGAACAGGTTTCTACTGAAACCTTCTTCTTGTGGGTTCTGCATACTGCAACCCAGACAGGTTCTTATTGTGGATTTTGAAGGGTTCTTCAGCTCAACTCTTTAGAAGAACCATTAAAAGTACTGCAGAATCCTGCAACACAGCGTTCCCTATTATTAACCACTGCTTCTGGGCTCTACAGAGTACCTTAAAGAAGGGTTCTTTTACTCCAGCGTTTTGAGGGGTCACTATTCCTGTTTAGCTCTGGAGAAATTTTTGAAACTACTGAGTTAAACCTACCACAGTGTGTTTACCTATGAGGGAGGGTTCTACACAGAACCAGCAAAAAAGATAGCAAAGAAGTCTTGACTACCTAAAGAGAAAGCCTCTGATTTAGGGTTCTACATGGTACCTTAAACGTCCACCTACACAGGGACAAACCTTTTCGATAAGGTTTTGGGGAAAATGTTTTTCAGATAGAACATTAGGTTCCTTTGTTGGAGAACCCGTGATTCCTTTCTGGAAAACAAAGAACCCTTACAGGAACCCATTTAGGACACTACACCTGAGCGTTTGTGATCTTCAGCCCAGCAGATCGCTCTCCTGTGCCTCAGAGGAAATGGAAGTAAATGGACAGTCATCAGAATCGATGCATCACTCGCTCAGCCTTGACCTAGATTCCAGTTCTACCCCCACTTTCTGCCTCCTGGGGCGATACGACTTGTGCCAGCATCGGCTGAGGCACAAAGGCGCGATGGAGAAGAAGCTCAGAGTAAAAACAACAACAAAAAAAGAAGGCACTCTAAGTTGTTACTGGTGATTTTATTTATCAGGTTTCTGTGAAGGAGCTGTTACTATAGTAACATGATGGTTTCTGACTAATCAGAATTCTGCCTGTGGTTTAATGAGTAAGATCAGAAACACTGCACGGTCTTCACGCCTGCTTCAGCTGTCTGAACTTCTGATAACGCTGGTGATTAAATCAGCAATGCATCTAAAGCTGGTGTTCCTGAGGAGCATTGGTGTGGTGATGTTTATCATCAGCGTGTCTGTGGAAAGATCTGTCCAATCAAGTGAGGGGTCACTTCCTCTCTATCTCCTGCAGAGACACACACCTTCTCAGCTGCCCAGCTTCTCCTCCATCTGCTTCTCCTGCATCTTCTGCTTCTCCTTCAACTAATCCTCAATCTTCTCCTTCTCCTCCTTCTTATCCACCTTTTCATTTGTCTCCTTCTCCTTCATCTTTTGCTTCACCTTCTGTTTCTCCTTTATCTTCTCCTCCATCTTCTGTTTCTCCTCCATCTTCTCCTCCATCTTGTTTTTCCTTCATCTTCTGCTCCATCTTCTGTTTCTCCTTCATCTTTTCCTCCATCCCGTTTCTACTTTATCTTCTCCTTCATCTTCCGCTTCTCCTCCATCTTTTGTTTCTCCTTTATCTTCTCCGCCATCTTCAACTTCTCCCAGGTTTTCTCCTTCTCCTCAGTCTTTTCTGCTGTTTTCTCCATCTCCTTCTCCAAATTCTTCTGAATCTTCTCCTTCTCCACAGTCTTGTCCTTCTATTCAGTCTCCTCTGCTGTTTTCTCCTTCCCTTCCCTCTCCTCCTCAGTCTTCCCTTTCTCCATTCTGCAGCGTTCTCCTCCTTCAACTTCTCTGTCTTCTCCTACTCATCCACCTTCTCCTCCTTTATATTCTCCTGTTCATCCACCTCCTCCCTCTCCTCAGTCTCCTTCTCTATGTGTTTTTTACATCTCCTCCATCTTCTCCTCTGTATCCTACATCTCCTCCTCCATTTCTGTTCCATATCCTCCTGTCTCCTCCTCCATCTTCTCTTCCGTCTCATCCTCGATCTTCTCCATCTTCTCCTCCTTCTTCCCCTCTGTCTCCTCCTCCATCTCATCCTCCATGTCACCCTCCGTCTCCTCCTGCATCTTCTCCTTTGTCTCCTCCATCTTCTCCTCCATCAGTGTGGTAACAGTACCTTCATTTCATCACACCACACGGTCATGATCACTCCACGTTTATCTCCTAAGAGATTACCATTGCACTCAGTGGCCAATAAAATGGGAACAGGGATGTCAGGGTTGCCAGATTGAGAAAAATGATCTTCAAGATCCTGTTTTATAGCAAATATTCAGAACAAAATCAAATAAAATTAAACCAGAAAAAGGAAAGGGAAATGTATCAATAGAGACAATATGTCTAAGATGAAGGAAATCATTCCTATTGTAAGAATTATGGCAAAGAGTGAGAGAGGGAAAGAGGAATAATAGAGTGAATAATGGATGTACACACACCACAGTGGCCAAGCTTCCCAAACAAAGAAAAAGAGAAGAGAGAAAGAAGAAAATATTTCACCTTTTTCTATTAAGCTGGTCTTTGGTGTGGATTCTGTAGCAATCTGGCAACCCTGGTAATTAAACACAACTGAAAAAAAATGTACTGAATCCGGTTAAAACCGGCTACACTGGATGACTGTATAGTGAGTATTACAGGGTTACTCTAAATTTAAAAAACACAAGTATGAAAGCCTTTCTTGTTTGATGTCGTTATTCATGTCATCCCACAACACCACTACCTATTATCCCAAACCCGCTGCTGACCCTAACAACCTCGAGGATGAGGATTTCTCTCTCTGGCGTGAAAACGGTTCGTATTCCGGGCGAGATCTGACGGCTCTGTTAATGCTCCTTCTCCTTCTGATCGTATTTAAAGGAGGTGTGAGGATGGAGACATCCGTCAGAGATGAGTGTCAAGACTAACGAGCGCTCAGCGGCCGGGGTGTCGCTGTGACGGACAGGTTCGTCCTCGTGACCAGTACATATGAGGCGCTTTACGGTCGGCGCGTGTGCAGGTCCCACATTAAACAAACAGCCGCCATGGCCTTCGCTCCCCAGAGGACTGTCGCTCGCATCAGCTGTCAATCAATCAGCAGGGGCGGCTAGACGGGACGTGCTCCAGGGGACAGTGTCCTGCACGCACACACACACACACAGAGGGACAAGCAAGACTCGCCTGCAAATGGAGTGACTTGTCATTGTGTGTGTGTGTGTGTGTGACAGACAGCTGAGGACTCACTCAGGCTGACACACGAGTTCACGACCTCGGAAACAAATTCGTATCGACTTAAAGACTAAGAGCAAATAAATTCTGGTGTACACACACACACACATACACACACACAAACATAAGGAAGTGAAAATGAAGTGTTAATGAAACAAGATCTGATGAGCACTGATGGAAACCAGCCAAACACACACACACACACAGCCTCTGAAAGACACGACACCTCCTAAAGCCAATTATAAACAATTTAAAAATGTTGTACAATTTCAGTTTGAGGACACAGGAGGAAACGTAACTCATCTCTTCATCTTAAACCTCATCATTTGTCTTCACCCGTTTATTTACAAGCAGCTTAAACGTAGCGCTGCCGCGGCAACCACGGTTTTGCAAATGTCTAATGTTGTTGTAATGTGTTGTGTAGCTGTGTGGTCGTGTGTAGAGCCGGAGATACGGTGACGTCATGACCACATCGTCCAGTTTAACTGGACACCCTGAGAGCTGATCATTTATTCTTAATGAATTATTCACAAATGTGTGGAGTGTGGAGTTTAGTTTCATGTAGTGTTTATTTGATATACTGCAAAATCTGTTGCTTTACTGTTTGGTCCAAATCGCTAGCAACGTTACTAACTACTCATCTTAGCAAGCTCCACACTATACACACTTAAAAAAAAAAAATAAAAATAAACCTTTTGGGTTGTCTATAGAACCCTGTGGTTCTGTGTAAAAGCCCATTAGAGAGTGCTGAAGCTTTTGTATTAAAGCAGCTCTGTGGCAGGTGTACAATGTGTCAGATGAACCGGGTGCCATTACTTTTAGAGCTTTATCTCTAGCTAGATAGATAATGCTGTGGTGAAGTGAAACGCTGCATTTCATCATGCAGTTGATTAAATTTGTGAAAGAATTCAAAGTGAAATGATGAAACACTTCAGGAAGTGGGAGGAGCTTCAGTGTGATCAAAACTACAGAGGATTTTACACGCCTCAGGACACGCCCACGCTGAAAAACTGATACTGTGGCTGAATTTGATGCCTTTTCTATAATAATAATAATAATAATAATAATATTGATAATGATAAATAAAAATAACATTAATAATAATACTAATATTAATGATAAATATTACTAATAAAATAATAATCATAAATAATAAAAAATAATAATATTAATAGTAAAAAAAAATAAATAATAAAAATAATGATAATAATAAAAAATGAGCCTAAATAATATTCATCAGCTTGTTTTTTTTCCCGAATTTTTCGACACCATTTGTGTTTCCTTATATACAACAGTGATAGAACCATTTTAGGTTCCTAATAGAACCGTTCTTCTTCAGATGCAGAGTAAGAACTTCTGCACGTTAGACTCTAATGTGGTCATGTGACTTGCACCACAGCCCCAGACATCTGTCGAATTCTCACATCTGAATGGTCAGAGCGGGTCAGAAATACAAACGATTCTCATCTGCGGTGTGAAAGGAATAAAAGATTGTCACAGTAAAAATCCTCCCGCTCTCTACACATTACTGATTCATTTCCTGGAAGCTGCAGCACACGCCGTGTTCCAGTCCTCCTCGTTACTTTATTTGCCTACAGGAAAGACGTTAAAAACGTCACGGATAATCTATGGTGATCCCTCACGTATGTGGCGTGTCATGTTGCGACACCCGGCACTCAGGCTGAGCTGAACTGGACATGCTGCGGGATTTGATTAACAAATTCATGACTCTTCCTGAAACGACTCGGACTTCACACTGACACTGGATTGCTTTCTCTTTTCATGGCTTTATTCCATTACAGACGCAGCCGTAAAAAGAGAGCAAATTCTCAACACTTATACACTGTATTATTTATGACAGAATAATAAGTGTGTATTCATTTCTGGTCATACTGAAAGATCAGATAATGAGTTAGTTCCTGTTCTCGCCTACGTTATAGCAGCTATAAACGCTCGCTCCCTCACCAGCACCCCCACAAACACCTCCTCTGTCCTGAAGGCGTCTGAAAACTTACAGCATTAATATACAGCCGCTTCAGAGCCGCTGCTCCAGAAAACTCATCCCCACCTTCTGACCAATCAACTTCACGGGATACACACACACACACACACACACCCCAGATTTCCGTCAGGTTATTGTGTGACAAACGAGCAGAAATTCCAAACAGGATACGCCGCTTAAAAATGTTGCCATTAAAAACCTTTAAAGTGCCGACAAAACAGGAAGTGTGTTAAAGAGAATTATCCGGCTTTTACAAAACCTGGTGTTTGTGGCAGCAGGAAAACCGGGAGCCAGGAACTGGGAGCTGGGAACTGGGAACCGTGCCTCAAGTGGAGCGTACTGGGATAAAGAGGAATGATATCTGACCTCTGTGTGTGAAATATTATGTTCAGAGCGACACTCGACTCCAGAAACACACTCACTTTTACATGGAATAAGATGAAGCTCATGCTGGAAATTGTGTGTGTGTGTGTGTGTGTGTGTGTGTCTGTCTGTCTGTCTGTCTGTCTATCTATCTATCAATCACTCTCTCTCTTTTACTGTGTCTCTCTTTCTCTTTTTTTCTGTCTGTCTCTCCTCTCTCTTTTTTCTGTCTGTCTCTCTGCATCTGTCTGTATATCTGTCATTCTCTCTGTCTGTCTCTCTCTCTCTTTTCTATCTGTCTATCTTTTTTGTCTGTCTGTCTGTCTTTCTCTCTCTTTCTCTCCCTTTGTTGAGTCATGTCACTTTGGTCAGAAGGAGACAAAGGTTCTCTTAATTAACTAGACAAAAATATCCCTATCATCACCACCATCATCATCATCATAGTTTATATTTAAGGGTCCATGCACCGAGGTCTGTTTACGTCTTCATCAGCGGAAAGTTCATGAAAGGAAATCTCCATGGCTCCATAAAATCTTCTTTAAAATCTGAAAGAAATCCATACGCAAGTCTTGTGGAGTTTCTTTTACACTTAAACCAGTTATAAAAGTTTGAGAATCCCGGCACTGAGCTTCACCTGGAGAGAAAGTCCTGCTGTAATAACGACTAGCGAGCAGATTCAGATTCATCAGCAGGAACCTGCAACGTGATCCGCGTCTCAAACGCTCAATACTGTAAAACATCTCTAAAGCCGTCTGCTTCATTTATTCCGGAGAGAGAGAGAGAGAGAGAGAGAGAGAGGATGCTGGAGAGACGGTGGAGGAATAACACATCAATTCAGCTCTATTTCCTCACAATAATACACTTATTCCTTCATCTCTTCATCCAAAACTGACAGAGCAGAAAACTCTGAGTCAGAGGAGAGGCTGATGTACACGCTAGACTCAACGTCCCAGAATGCAATGCAGCATAGAGGACGCGCATGTGGAGGGTTACACTAGCTCAGCTAGTTAGTTAGCGATGATAGGGGTGTTAGCGTGACCTTTTTTTGGAAGCTGATCTGTTTAGATGTGGAGGTCAGAGAGCTGAAGAGACTTGATGAATAAAAGCTTAAAGCGCCGCCGCATCACTCTCTTGAGGTGAAACGAGGAGTAAATCACACTGCACTGCTATCAGCAGGTACTGAGGCTAATGCAGGGGGAGAAAAAAACATCACCTTGCTGAAAGATTGGAAAATAACTTGTTAATTACGGAGATTAATATGCGAGAGGTTTAGGGTGAATTTTCCATCCTCCTTCGCGTGAAAGGTAAAAAAGGAAAAGAACAGGAACACAAACACCAGCGGGGATTACGAGGCCTCCTGCTTTAATCCGCTGCTGCTCATTAAATGAAAAACACGGTTAAAGAAAGAAGCGGGTTAACAAGCAGGTCACACGCTGACACACGGAGCCGTATGAGAACACACGCCCCGGGGTTGCCACAGCAACCGTTGCCCAGCGACCGTTTTTTTTTTTTCAGATGCGCGAACGCTCGCGGCGTCAGGAACGAGCCGTCTGTAAAAGCCCGGCTATGGAAGCAGCGCCGTCACGTCTCCTGATGTGTGCGAATTCATGAGTCCCGCGTTTAACTCAGTGAACAAGGAGAGTGTAATCATTTAGTACACACACACACACACACAATGAGGCATTATGTGTGAGAGCCAGCAGACTCTTCCTCACTTTGGCTCATCTTTGAGATCATTCAGTTCTTTTCACGATGACTTGACCACTAATATGTGACCCCTCATGCAGAAATTGGCCATAAATAGTTCCCATTTATGTGTGTGTGTGTGTGTGTGTGTGAGGGCTGGTTCAGGATTTGTCAGAAAAACCTCAAGGCTGTTCAGAAGTGTAGGAGGAAAAGGAGGCGGAGTGACAAACAGAAAGTCGTGATCTGCTTTTCACCAAACGGTGAGAGCCAGCTGGTACTAGGACCTGTGAAGACCTTCAGGCTTCCAGTTTTAATCAGAGATACAACTAGACCGTGGCCTGTGTACTGCTCAGGAATAGTGAAGAAGGCGTGGTCTATCTGTCAGAATCAGTGAAGGAGGCGTGGCCTGTCTTTCTGTCAGAACAAGTAAAGGAGGTGTGGCCTATCTTTCAGTCTGAATCAGTGAAGCAGGCATTGCCTCTGTATCTGTATGCAATAATGAAGAAGGCGTGGCCTATTTGTCAGAATAAGTGGAGGAGGCATGGCCTGTCTTCCTGTCAGACTTAGTGCAGGAGGTGTGGCCTCTTTATGTGTCAGTAACAATGAAGGAGGCATGGCCTCTGTATCTGTCAGTAAAAATGAAGGAGGCATGGCCTCTGTACCTTTCAGTAACAATGAAGAAGACATGGCCTCTGTATCTGTCAGTAACAATGAAGGCGTGGCCTCTGTATCTGTCAGTAACAATGAAGAAGGCGTGTTCTCTATAAACAGACACACAGTTATTATCAACTGTTTCAAAAAAAGCTAATATAAAAGAAAGAAAGAAAAAATCAGATAATGTATTGATAATAGTATAGTGTAGAACACACACACATACACACACACACAGCTCTTTACACGACAGGAGAAGACGTTTCCTGTAGCATCACTTCACCCCACTACAATTGTGCGTCCATCATGTTAATGGAGTGACCGTAAACCTGCAGCCCCGGAGCTCATTATCATCACTTCGGTGTTAGAGAGCTGCAGTGCAGCTACAACGTCCCCGTGTCCTACAGAGAGGTCGCTAAGCAGGGGGACCAGCTCAGGTCCAACTAATCATGTCAGCTCCAGCGTGTTTGAGCATTAACCTTTCTCCGAGCACGAGCCCCCGTTAAGCGTGGAGCTCTGCCAAGTAAAGACGTGCCGCAGGAAGCTGGCAGCAGACCATCAGGACATGCCGCTACGCCATGGACCCCGCTGTGACATCACCCACTCGCCATCTCCTCGCTCGCTAACTACCCCGCAAACAAATCTGCTCTCCTGTAAAAATGTCACTGCCGCTTACAGAGACAGTTCCTCCAGATCCTGACGAGGGGGAAGTCACAAAAATCGCTGACCTCTGACCTGGAATTCCACGTCAATTCATCAAGCTAGTTAAACATGCTGCTTTGTGTAGCGTTTCCCAGCTAGATCCTGTTAGCTAACACTCCATCTGCTCTAATAGCTATTTATTAAACAGCTAGGCAAAATGAGCTTCTCTTCTTCACTTCTCTTCTGAACGCAAAGCGAAATTAAAGACGCACAGCGACGCTTGCTCCACCGCAGGCCAGGGCTTTTAATTTTGTATAAATAATAACCCATTGATCGACTCCTCGATACGATCCATCTCCATTTATCAGTAGATAAATCAGCAGGAGAAAGCGAAGCGAGCCGCACGCAGTCACACAGCTACAGTCTGACCGTTTCTCTCCAATCGCTCCAACGCCTCGTGTCCACAGACCTCTGAAAAATATGGAGGCGATTAGGCGACGAGGCTGAAACAGATGTTGTGACTTAAAACGCAGTGGTGTAGCTTTATGACTGGGGCGCCGGACATAGACGAGAGGACGAGAAGAGGCGGGCTTTCCCAAAAACAACAACAACTTCCATGACCTTACATTAACTTAAAAAAACGAGTTTCCTCCTCCTGTTGTTGTTGTGTCCATGTTGATGATTTTTGTCATGTTTCACTCCACAGTGGAGATTAATATGAAGCTCATATGAAAGTCAGGACTTTAAGAAATTTTAGTGTTTCAGGAGTATTTCTGTGTATTTTTCCCCTAGACTACTAGGAACAATATATTCATAGAAAAATTCCAGGTTAGTTTTTTTCCACACAAATGTTTGTATCTTTAGAGTAAATGTTGAGATCAAACCCATTTCTGCTCTCTGAGATGTTCTCCGAGTGCTTGTTCATCTAAAAAGCAGCTCAGATTTCATGTTCAACCAGTAAAATTCTGTGTAAGGTTCTCCAACAGAGGGAAAAACACACGGCTAAAACACACTGAAAGCTAAACAGACTCGTTTTCTATCAGACTCACAGCCTGAACATCGTTCATTTCTTTATACTGATTGAAAACGTCCCAGAAGTCCATTTCAGCAGTGCTCTGGTTAAAAGGGTTAAGTTTCTTTAGAGACACATGGCAGCGTGTCTGTGAGTAGACGTTATCGAGAGCCGGGAATTAGCAGAAGCTCTTAGCCTTCGTCAGGGCTACTGTAAAAGTTTCCTCAAAAACATCACAGCATGAAGATCCTCACTCACCACATCTCACAAAATTCCTGACATTTTCCTCACATCAGCTGAGACGCAAAGTCACAACTAGTCAGTATTGTTTAAATAATCAAATTCACACCTCTTCGTGTGTTTCTTAATCGTTAAAATGTTGAAAAAATCAGAACGGCGTGAAACAAGGAACATGCTCAGGTTCATACAGCATCCAAATGTAACAGTGCATCTGCTGGAGGGCGGCACATGGGAGCATAGGAAGCTCCGCCCACTGTAGTCTCCACTCGACATCTTGATTCTCCATGTTTAGATTAGACATTGCCAATATCCAATTCCATCCAGTCCCTGACCGTCTCTAAAGCTCAGGTGTGAAGTGTCTCAACCAGAAAAGAAACAGATTAGAGAAAGCCGGGTTTAACTGGACGCTCGCCTCAGCGTTTACATTCCCATCTCTTTCTCTGCTTCTCTCTATTTATTTCATCCTGACAGAAAACCCAATCGTCACCTAGAAACCAAGGCACAAAAGAAAAAAGGATAAAAAGGTAGAATTATGCAGCAGCTTTGCTTCTTTTCTCATCGCCGTCATTCTGTTTCGGAGCAGATCAAAGGGAAATAATCCTCCATAATCCCTGGCTGCGCTCCTGTTTCTAGCGTCCGAGGCTCCGTGACACACTTCCTGTTGTTGCTGTACTACTGACACTTTATTAGAGAGAAAGGAAAGGAAGGAAAAAAGTAAACACGGCGTGACCGACTAAATTTACAACACAAAATGGTTCCTTTAACTAAACACAAGACTAACGCAAGCATGTTGATTTCAATTTAATTTTTTATCCTCAGATTTTTTCCTCAGGAAAAGGAATCAGCTGTACAGATCTTGTTCACACACTGTTCTCGCTCCTGATTGGTAGATTGGAAGAATCGTCTCAACAGCCAAACCTAAGCGTGAACTGGGAAGTGCAAGCTAAATATATTTTTAATGGTGAAATGATTTAGCTTTAGTACATTAGGAGGAACCTTTAAGAGAAAAAAGGGGAGATGTTAACCAGAGAACCTTGCTTCCATGGCAGACTGTAATGTTCTACCAGTTGGCATGAAGATACACAACATTGTGATGGAAGTGAGACAGTTTATTCAAACAAAGTGTCACGAGCGCTGGGAGGAAACAAACGCAAATGCAAGTTGAAAAAGGGCGAAGGCAGATCAAAGTCAAAACCCGAGAAGCAAACAGAGAAAAGCAGACAAAACAAAACACGCTCGTAAATCAAGAAACGGGCAACAATCCAAAAACCAGCGTACCACAGCATGGCCAAGTCAGCCACAGGAACTGAGCGCTCTTGAGAGTGGGTAAACAGGTGAGTAATCAGGAAGGTGGTGAAGCTGCCAGTGCTGGAGGTTGTAGTCCATAGTGGCCATGTTTTTGCCGGCTGTCGTTTTTTATTTAGTGTTTGGAAGACGTCTGTTTTTCCAGGGTGACTCAAAGAAATCTCATCATGCACATCTAGCTACGCTAGCTCACAGACTCAGAACTGGGAACAGGGAACATAACCACATGGTCTCTGCTTAAAACTACAATTCATCTTTCATTTTCATTTCATTGTCTGTACCGCTTATTCGATCTATCATCGGGTCACGGGGAGCCTGTGCCTATCTCAGGCGTCATCGGGCATCAAGGCAGGATACACCCTGGACGAAGTGCCAACCCATCGTAGGGAACACACACACTCTCATTCACTCACACAATCACACAATACGGGCAATTTAGAGACTCCAATCAGCCTAGAAGCATGTCTTTGGACAGTGGGAGGAAACCAGAGCACCCGGAGGAAACCCACCAAGCACGGGGAGAACATGCAAACTCCACACACACAGTGAGCGGGACTCGAACCCAGGACCCTGGAGGGGTTATTTAAAATCTATTTGGAAGATGCTTTTATGGTACATTTGCCTCAATCATACAGCTGGGTGTTAAGGCAGTGGCAGGTTGATGATGCTGGGATTTGAACTCCTAACATTCTGAGCAAAAGTCCAGCATCTTAACCACTGAGCAACACTTCCCAGTACTCTCAGTGCTAACATAAGTGTGGAATCTGAGTATGTTTATCCAATCAGACAGCACACAGTCCCTCCTTCTTACTTTCTACTGAGTAAAACCAGAGGTTCATCAATTCACAGGTCAAAGTTCAGAGAAATAAAAAAGTGCACACAAGGTGAAAGTAGCAGAAAGCTACCAGAAACACAGACATCTTTCGCCTGCCGCATCCTCTGCTGGGTAAACTTGATTCGTTCTGGTTTATTCTTGCAGATTTCAGGTGTCTACAATGTTGTTAAAACTTTATCTTCACAGTGTTTCTGTACTAAGAGTAAAGCTGTTGGAAATCTTGGGGAAAAAAATCAAAACAAAAGTGAGTAGAAACAAAACGTTGTAGAAACTGGGAGACTTGAATCAGAGAACCTGCGGCTACCTGACAGATACGTCATACCCCGAATTCCCTCTGCATCAGGAGCCATAAGCGCTCGGCGGCTGCACTCGGAATGAACGTGTGGAGCAGAGCTGTGTGGAGGGAAGAAGGGAAGGAGGGAAGGTTGGTTCTGCGCCAAACGAACGAAGGAATGAGGAATGAAGCGTGCAGAACTGATCTCTGCTGAAAACTCTGACCCTGTGGATTTTATAGATTCCAGATGATTTATGCTTCACAGTGTTTTGAAGCCTTGGACCAGTAGGGAAAGGGCAAAAACGGGTCGTACCACAAGTATAGCCATGAGTACAGTTTATTCCGTAATCACAGGATGACCAGTGATCCTCCTTACCCTGACACTGAAGACTCCTACCTTGCTAAAGAAAACTTCACCATTAGGTCTGTTTACCAGCTGTCGCCATGGAAACAATAACGTCTCAGAACGAGTGTGTTAATGTATCTAGAGCTGTGATGTGTGGCTGTGCACCTGCCAAAGCTGCTGCTCTAGAAAACTAATCAACTCCTTCTGACCAATCAGCAGCTCTGTGGTGTAAAGCTTAAAGCTCCTTCTGACCAATCAGCAGCTCTGTGGTGTAAAGCTTAAAGCTCCTTCTGACCAATCAGCAGCTCTGTGGTGTAAAGCTTAAAGCTCCTTCTGACCAATCAGCAGCTCTGTGGTGTAAAGCTTAAAGCTCCTTCTGACCAATCAGCAGCTCTGTGGTGTAAAGCTTAAAGCTCCTTCTGACCAATCAGCAGCTCTGTGGTGTAAAGCTTAAAGCTCCTTCTGACCAATCAGCAGCTCTGTGGTGTAAAGCTTAAAGCTCCTTCTGACCAATCAGCAGCTCTGTGGTGTAAAGCTTAAAATGTTGCCATCCAGCCACCTCAAGAAAGCCATTTTTTTCTTAAATTCATACTTTACTGCACTTGTAAACTGCTACAGCTTGATTTTTACCTTCTTGCCCTTTACACTTACAGCTCCCAGGGTGCTGATCAGGGAGTCAGCCATTTTAAGTGCTCTCTGTCTCTCTCTCTCTCTCGCTAAATGCTTCCACAGCACTGGAATGTTCACTCTAAAAAAAATCCCACAATGCACCACAAAAACCTGTGAGCTCACTATGTTCGTCTTCTCACTAGAAGTCAGGACATCATATTTTCTGAAGCCTCACAGCAGGAGAAAAATGGTGGCCAACCCGAACTCTCAGCAACGTCTACAAATGGAAGTAGTTTGTAATCAATGATGTAGATCAAATGATTGCTAGTGATACATTTGAACTAGATTTGCTGTTCTGTACATGGTTTGTGAAGAAAAAAATCCACTAACAAGCCTATGATCCTGCTTGATCCTTATCATTGTCCCAAATTGTGGACACCATCTAGTCATTCACTACCTGGGGAGATAATTAGCTGATTGAGACACAGCCCTTGTTCACTGAGGTCCATTGCAAACCTCAAACCTTCATGTGACTTCACGTCAGACCACCAGACTGAATACAGGAGGTAGCAGAAAACAAACCTCAGTGTCAGTTAAGTAGCATCATTAACCTGAGCTTGTACACCTGCTGGTGTGGTTCACTAATCCCCAGAGGCTTAATCCCTCACATTAGAAAGATTGCAGTTTCAAATTCTCAACAACAGAGAGTTTAAGCCACCCTGCACTTTGGCTAGGAAAGATGGCTAGCAAAGATAGTTAGGAAAGACACTAGCATCAGGCATAAGGAAAAGATCAGCTGGCATTCTCTCACATGTAAGAGACACAGAAGCCATCGGAGCAGGTCTTAGCCTTTAGCCTCACAGAGTAACAACTCAGCTAGGAATCGGACAGTTTTGGAACATAGCTTAGCGAAAACTCACCATTTGTGATGAACAGGGAGTCTCAGTGGAGAGTCAAGTCGCACTTCAGACCTCTCACTTAGAGCCAGAAAGCCAACTCCCATCTCCTACAGGCTTCTGCTGAAAAGATTTCTGTGAAAAGAAAAAAAAACAAAGCGTCAGAAATGTCTTAGCAACAAACAGCAATCCGAACCCAACTCCACTATATCACTCGAACACTTCATGATGGTCCTGTGGAACTTTCTGGAAAGCATTCTATTCTATACTCAAGTGACTAAGCATGCTTACTAACTATATTTCCAAACAGGGACCAATTGATTATAATATCCACCTAATAATATTTCATCAGATTTCTGTTATGTCTTTTGGGTTTGTTACATTCCAGGAAGAGCAGGAACATTTGCTCTCAGCATCCACAACAAACCTGAGATTTCCATTTCGTCAAAAAAAAAAACCCAATCACATTGACAGAATTAGTCAAAATTTAGTTATCCCGGGAGTAGGAGTCCACTCTGTACGTTCACAAGACATCATTGATGGACAATTTAGTCACTAATCCACGTGCCGGCATGTTTTCAGGAGGTGGAAGGAGAACCGGAGAACCCTAAGAACATATGAATAACCCGTGCCAGCTCGGGGTTAAGCTCAGGCTCCCACACTGGTATTTTGAGGATAAGACTGGACACCCCAGGGGTAGACTGATCAGAAACCGGAATAGTCATGATATGAGTGAAACCTGATGAGCATACTGCGCTCTGAAATTGAGAAACGCATCTGGCAACAGCACAAACTGTCAAAATACACTATATTGCCAAAAGTATTCGCTCACCTGCCTTGACTCGCATATGAACTTAAGTGACATCCCATTCCTAATCCATAGGGTTCAATATGACGTCGGTCCACCCTTTGCAGCTATAACAGCTTCAACTCTTCTGGGAAGGCTGTCCACAAGGTTTAGGAGTGTGTTTATGGGAATTTTTGACCATTCTTCCAGAAGCGCATTTGTGAGGTCACACACTGATGTTGGACGAGAAGGGCTGGCTCTCAGTCTCCGCTCTAATTCATCCCAAAGGTGTTCTATCAGGTTGAGGTCAGGACTCTGTGCAGGCCAGTCAAGTTCCTCCACACCAGACTCTGTCATCCATGTCTTTATGGACCTTGCTTTGGTCACTGGTGCACAGTCATGTTGGAAGAGGAAGGGGCCAGCTCCAAACTGTTCCCACAAAGTTGGGAGCATGGAATTGTCCAAAATGTCTTGGTATGCTGAAGCATTCAGAGTTCCTTTCACTGGAACTAAGGGGCCAAGCCCAGCTCCTGAAAAACAACCCCACACCATAATCCCCCCTCCACCGAACTTTACACTTGGCACAATGCAGTCAGACAAGTACCGTTCTCCTGGCAACCGCCAAACCCAGACTCGTCCATCAGATTGCCAGATGGAGAAGCGCGATTCGTCACTCCAGAGATCGCGTCTCCACTGCTCTAGAGTCCAGTGGCGGCATGCTTTACACCACTGCATCCGACGCTTTGCATTGCACTTGGTGATGTATGGCTTGGATGCAGCTGCTCGGCCATGGAAACCCATTCCATGAAGCTCTCTGCGCACTGTTCTTGAGCTAATCTGAAGGCCACATGAAGTTTGGAGGTCTGTAGCAATTGACTCTGCAGAAAGTTGGCGACCTCTTCGCACTATGCGCCTCAGCATCCGTCAGTTTACGTGGCCTACCACTTCGTGGCTGAGTTGCTGTCGTTCCCAAACACTTCCACGTTCTTATAATACAGCTGACAGTTGACTGTGGAATATTTAGGAGCGAGGAAATTTCACGACTGGATTTGCTGCACAGGTGGCATCCTATCACAGTTCCACGCTGGAATTCACTGAGCTCCTGAGAGCGACCCAATCTTTCACAAATGTTTGTAAAAACAGTCTGCATGCCTAGGTGCTTGATTTTATACACCTGTGGCCATGGAAGTGATTGGAACACCTGATTCTGATTATTTGGATGGGTGAGCGAATACTTTTGGCAATATAGTGTATTTTGGGTAATTTGATGACAGAATGAATTCTTAAATGATAAACAGAATCTTGCTAGTTAGCTCAGATATAATACCTTGGGAAATTCTGAAAAAAATTCTTCCAATATCCTGAGCACTGGTATACCTACTCATCACACCACTGTGACCATCTTACTCTCATGTACCGTATATACCTAGCTGCTATAAACAGCTACATCTAGCCAACCATTCAGGATCTCCCTGGAGGATGGAGCCCATTCTGTGTAGCGTTCCTCTCTCCAGCGTGGAAACAGAGCAAAGCAGAAGCAGAGCTGTTCCAAAAGTGGCATAAAACACACCTCCAGATTCATTATCGCATGAGGTGCGACATTCCCACATGTCAGCTGGAGCCGGGGACGTGAGCCACACCTCTCTAACAACTGAGGAAAGAAAACGCAGAAGTGAGTGCATGAGAAAGAAAGACAGAAAAAGGGATATGAAAAGTGCAGGGTGAAGAGACGTGACAGTAGAGGAGAAAGGCAGAGAGAGAGAGAGAGAGAGAGAGAGAGAGACAGAGATGAAGCAACTGCCAAAACCTAGTCAAAGAAGAAAGGAAGAGGCTCGGAGTGGTGAGCTGCTGTCGAAGCGATATTCCTCAGCTGTGAACTGAATCTGCTCTTCTTCAGCACTTCATGTTTCTGCTTTTTCTCATTCAGAGTGCACGCTGACCTGGAGAAGAGCGAGTCCTGAGAGTACTCGAGCACTGAAATGGCTTTTGATGTGAAACTGTCAGCTATTAGCTATGATATTCTCTGAACTCTGCTAGCAGCATACATTCACATTACTATGAGAAAAGACCTGATTCAAGTCTGGTTAGCATTGCTGTTAATAATTCCTGTATATTTTCCCCAGTTATTTGTCCCACTGTTCCAGAAGGGGCTCTTCTAAATCTGAAGTTCTGAATCTGTCCACTGATGCCGAACGTAAAATGTGAAATGAATTCTACATGGTTCTACTCTCTCTTATTGGAACTCGAGGTTGAAGAATTATGAACAAAAACCTTAAAGTTCTGCTTGTGAGTTTCTTCTCCCATCATCATCAATCTACCCACTAGCTAGATCTCGACTATCATAAGACAGCTAGCAGAGGAAAGGAGAAACTAGCTTGGGAAGCCACAGTATGGTTTCATACTCCACTACAGGGCAGCAGACATATCTGGGGTAAGTGCTAATTGCTATTTTATGGTCACATGGCCACAAATGTCTGGTGTCATTCTGATAAAGGCCACCCAAACAGTAGGGTCATGGGTGGCTGTAGCAACCATACTATCATTGTGGCAAAATGATTTCTTAGCAAAAGTAGCCTCTAATGCTTCCTCTACTTATTAGTTGATTTTGTCCACCTGTCCTGAGGTGATTGATCCAGTGTTCAATGTCTTTTAGAGCTAGGGAGGAGTCCAGGATCCTGACCCCTTGTCTCAGGAATATCATATCCTCATATTGTAGCTTTTGGGTGTCTTCTCTCCAGTTTCACAGCAGTGGCAGGAGACACGTTGTGGTCTGCTGATGAGGTGGGACAAATTCTAAACACATGAAGCAAAGAGACTTTGTACGTATCTTTGTATGTAAGTGAACGGCTTCAACTGACAGACTCCACTTGTGCCAACAGTTGGTAGACTCTAATTAAATAAATGTTAAGAACAGCCATAAAGGAATTTCCAAATTGTCTATAGATTTAAACAATCCATCCAGATAATAATGGAACCCAAACCTTACCTGGGTCCAAACTCAAATTCAAACCGAGTGTAAAAACACTGTGAACATGCATCTGCATCATTAAACTCCGAAACAAACATATCGGATGACCTTTTTTGTCCACTACACTAATTAGGACATCTCTGCGATTTGGTGACATTTCTGTCAATGGGTTTTTGTCAATAGCGTCAAGAATATATCCACAGAACAAACGGTAGCTGCTGTAACAAAGGAGGTTTGCAGGCTTTGAGCTTATCGAGCGAGTGTCTCGAGTGCTTACAGAGCTGAACACACTCCTTCAGTACAGCCACACAGTTTGAATCACAGAACGCTTTGAATCAGAAGATATCAAGGTAGAGAACGATTGACGATGTTAGAATTCTAAGCTATAAAGGAACACCGTGTTCTACTTTCAAACAGATTTTGATCAGTGTTGAAGCAGTGGAGACGAGACTTCCTCCAAACGGCACATATGTAAAATGTATTTATGGAGGAAAAAATGCTTCAGTTGCACACTTGCACAGACACTCAGGCACAGAGACAACAGCAAATCCCATTTCCTCCAGTCATTCACAGGTAATCTGGGGGGACTATTGCAAGGATTCACGAGGGGTTTCTTAGGTCACTGGATCACACATCCGCCCTAACACTGGTAAGAAAAAAAGGAAAAATGTTCCTGTGCAAAACTTGAGCATATGTTTAAATATGAAGTACTAGATTACTCCCTACTGGATTACTGGATCTCAACCCTCTCAAGATGACCAGAATCAAAGCTTGCAAATTCAAGAGGAAGGCTGGATCTAAACTCCTGCAAGATGGCACATATCCAAGAGCAAGACTGGACCTAAACCCTTGAAAGATGGCAGACTTTCAGCAGAAGGCTTGATGTAAACTTCTACATTTCTATGAGCAAGGCTGACAAAGTATGATGTCCAGGAACAAGGCTGGTTTTAAGCCCCTACCAGATGGTAGGCATTAAGGAGCAAGGCTGGATCTAGCCCTCTGTTAGATGGTGGCCAGTAAGAAGCAAAGTAGGATCTAAACCTTTGCAAGATGTTAGGCATCCCGGATTACGGCTGGATTTCCTGGAACAAGGTCCGGGAGCGAAATGAGGCTGAATCTAAACCTCTGAGACACAAGACATCCAGGAGCTAAGCTGGATATAAACCAATAGTTCACTACGTCCATAGCAAAAGCTTTTATCAGCCTCCAAAACAGCCTCCAAAGAGCACTTCCATGATCTTTGGGAACATTTTGTAAGGTTTAAATCTAGTCCTGCTCCTGCAAGATGCTATATGTCAGGAGTCAAGGCTGGATCTAAATGCCAGAGTCAATATTATTGCGACAAAAGTTCTTATAGAGCATGTCCATCTCTGATGTGGGCTGAGGGTTCTATAACATCTACAGTTTACTGTGTTTTGTTTAACGTCCAATGGCCTGGGGTCTGTGTGAGTCATCTGCAGAGAGTAGGTGGGTAGATGGGAGGGTAAACAGAGCAAGAGGTTCTTCAGTGTCTAAGGGCAGCGCTCGACTCCCACATTTTCAGTCTGAGTACAGGGACTATGAGACAATGTAGGCTGAGAAACGGGAGCAACGTGACACATGAATAATAATTACTGCCTTAAGTCACCAGCCACTTGGAACAAAACCGGCATTATCGAGAGAGCGGCGTGTGAATGGGGCCGACTGGATTTGGGCAGTTCGAGAGCTGAGAGTTGCTGAACACTATGACAAAAGAAAGGATGGGAAAATGCAAAGCAAATACAAAAAAGTCACACAAAAGAGTTTTTGGAGGAACGGCTCAGACAGGCTCAAACACGCCGGACGAGTGCGTGAACTCGATACACACAGAACAACCACAATTCCTAACCTAAACCATAACCTAAACACACCTATATTTTATCTTGCCTCGAGCAAACAAAATAAAGACAACACAAAGCCACAGTAAGTGAAATACATTCAGAGTACAGAACAATGCAAAGCAATCAAACATGAAACATCATAATACCCAGCTGCTGTTAGAGTTCAGAACTGATCGGTGATTATGCTTCAGGTTTTAGCTGATAGTCCTAAGACATTATGGTTGCTATGGCAACAGGGACTCTTATTGCGAACGTGCTACTAAATCTGAATGGATTAAACGATTATATCCCATTAACAGAAGGAGTCTCCAGTGTCAGCGCTTTGGAAAAGGGATCATCTTCAGGACATAGGAGTTTACGCTTTACAGTTTAAGTGAAAGAGAAAGAGTTTGACTTGCAGTATGAAAGGAATAAAACTCTGTGGAAAATAATCCTCCATTTCGTGTCATGCAACTTCAGCATGGATTAATTTCCTGTAACAGTACACCCAGCTGTTGTAGGTTCTAACAGGTTATACATGTGCTCTGTGCTATTATATATTTTCAATATTTTGGAACAGACTCACAAAGACAACAGGTGGGAAGTGAGAGGCTTTGATGGGGAATTAAATGGAAAAATCCCTCCAGGGCCTGAGGAACACGGATATTGTGCTGAAAGAATGGCCTCGCTGACATTGCCGGCTATTGTAATATCCTTCTGCCGGGTTCGAGCCAAAATGAAGTGTAATGGCATGCACCAACGCAGATAATGAGCGCCGGCAAGACAAGGGCTCTCAATAGCTGTCTTGTGGACGGACATGAATAGTTCCCTTCTGCGGTGCTGATTCTGGGTCCGACTGGACAAAGGAAGCAGACACGTGTCCCTGCGCTCTCTCAAGTCCAACTCTGAGACGACAGATAATGAGCAATCGCGTCATTCCTAACCTTCTATTCTTCCCCAGCCTTGTGGCTTGAATTAAGAGCAGCTGCCTTCTTTCCTCCTGCCAGAGAGAAGTTTCAGTCAAAAAGGTTTCAAAAGTTGATGGGGAAAAAAACTAAAAGTGCTTTGAGGCGAAACTATTGATGGGACAAAATGAATTTCTTGGACAAATGGAGCCAAGAGCGGTGGCTAAACCCATTCTGGTGAGGTGTCAGGCTACTGTTAGTACTTCATGAGCCATCAAAAGATGGATGACCCCAATTCCTCAGAGACGTGGGGCACGACGGGGATGGCTTTTTCCTCTGGGAGAGATCATTCACGTCTAGACAAATAGGAGGGACAGAGTTAAGGATATGGGAGGGAGCCTAAAAGGGAAAATAGTGTTCTCAGGCAAGCCATCTGGCTCCAGAACAGATAAATCTTGATTAGAAGACGAGAGGGACGCGTATGGTCGGACCCGATGGTGATATATTTCACCTGTCGGATGCTACAGGACCATAACAAAAGCAGCAATGGCCTTAGAGCTTGTGGTGACCAGTTGCACAATGTGGCATTTGTTTAGGAACCATTACCCCCTTAGTTAGCTACAAGAAAGCATCTCATTCATGCTGTTTAATATTACACCCTAGCACCGGTCAGCTTCTGATGGAGATTGTTCTATTTCTTTAACCTCAAGCATTTTATTTGTCTGGCTATAACAGCGTGTCATGAGAGTTTTATCTCTGAGTTATTTCCACAGGAAATATATAGAAAGTTTTAGGGTTAAACAACAGACACATGTAGTGTATAAAATCTCAAAAAGTTCTTCATATGTTCACGACTGGACACTGCAGCTGGTACTGAGACGAGGAGAAGCACATTAGAGCAGGATCACCTGTCAAATTTGAACAAACCGAGCTAAAGAGGGATGAGGAAAAAATATGATTTCCTTTTCCCTAAAGGTCAACATCATCTCTCTCTCTGTCTCTCTCTGAGGGTGTAAGAGAGACACAAAGCAAAATGACAGCTATGTTTGTCTAGATACTCCAAAGACACTGAAAAAGAAAGAAAGAAAGAAAGAAAGAAAGAAAGAAAGAAAGAAAGAAAGAAAGTCGCTCCTGCTTCCTCCTTCTCAGAATCTACAGTCCACAAAACTACATTTGTCGTCTCATAATGTAACTCTCACTTTATCTCTCAACAACCCATCAAACACACCCACACAAACACAGACAGACAGACTCACACACACAGACACAATTCCTCATTATTTTAAAAGCAGCCTGATCTTTTCTCTCTCTCTCTCTCTCTCTCTCTCTCTCTATCCCTCTCTCTCTCTTGGACTCTCTCCTCTGCTGTGCTGAGGTTTGAAGGCTTACAGAGGTTAAGACCTCATAACTGAATGGCAGGAGAAATTGTGACAGAGATCACGCTCTCTCTGAAGACCTGTAACTGCCCTGGGGTTGGGTCAGGCTCAGGGTCTGTTGCCTCCGCACATGGAAACCTGAAATGCCACTCGCTCGGAATTCTAAAGCGGACTGGGATCAGAGCCCTGAGGGATGCCGGGATAAAGCGTCCAGCATAAAAACCTCGATGTCTCTCAGAAGCACGATCATGCCAGATGATTCTCCGAGGGGGCAGCAGAAGTGCACGGTTTTATTGCTTCATTTAGGGACCGGGTATTGGTCCATGTGTCGAGCTCCATCAGAAACCTGACGGATCGCTTCTCACTCTTCTATCACGCTACCCCTAATCCCTAATTTCTTATAAAACACAATCCATTAGAAATAATTGCCACGCCTTGCTGTGAGGGGTCGATAAAACGTTGTGTTTGTCGCCGAAAGCGCCTTTAACGCCTCTGAGGCAGGGCTGCCATTACGGCGTCGGAGACACAGCCACTCCGTCGTTATGGAGTGTTAATTCCCGCATTAATCCATCACCGAGAAAATGGTCTTAGCAACAGCAAAAGTGCGAATGAGAAGCAGGAAGTGAACTTTAATGACTGTTAGCAAAGAAAGCACTCAGATGAGGGGCGGAGCCTCCTGAACAAGCAGCGATGCTCGCTTTATCCGCGCCGGTGCCATATGGCAACTGTCACCCTGTGCTGAGTCTCAAACCCTGTCATTAATTTAACAATTCAGCTTCTGGGCGTGAACTGAGCGGAGGACAGAGAGAATTCTACAGAAAACACTGTGACACACACACACACACACACACACACACACATACACACACACATACACACACAGCAGCACTCACACACACAGCAATAAAAAAGACTTTCCATCAAGTGTGTAGTTGCTATGCAACTAGCCGAGATACCCCAGTGCTCCTGCTCACACTGGGTTTAACTGATCACTCCGGATACGACGGATTCATTTATTGCTAAATATTCTGTTTCCTCGAGTTCGACATGTTTCCTGAGTTTGTGTACGTTTGTAGCTTGAAATCGTCTAATTAGCGAATATGACAGCGTGTTTCTTTCTTTCTTTAATGATTCTGCATTTTCTGAAATTCTGAAAGCAACAACAAAACAAATCAAGACGAATAAGACTAGCCATTCAATGGGAGGAAAAAGTTTTGGCACCCTGCAGAGCCGGTGTCTGGATGTGGTGTGATCTAGGTTGTTTAAGGTGCTGATCAGAACGGTGTGTGTTCGAATCCCAGGTCCACCAAACTGCCACTGCTGGGCCCTTAAGCAATGCCTAAAACCCTCAATTACTCAGTTTGTTTTTGTTGGCTGATTTATGACTGATTATTAAATGTTTATTGAGATACAAGGTGTCCAAATGAATCTGAATAAAATAGAAATATTTGTGTATTTAAGTTGTCTTTATTTGTCAGATATACATTACTGCACAGTGAAATTCTTTCTTCGCATATCCCATCCTTGGGGGTTGGGATCAGAGCGCGGGGTCAGCCATGATACAGCGCCCTTGGAGGTGGGTTGGTTGGGGGCCTTGCTCAAGGGCCCAATGGTGGCAGCTTGGCGGTGCTGGGGCTTGAACGACCCAGAGCTGTAACCACTTGAGCTATTTAGTGAGAGTTTTAGTTAGCGTTTGGCTACAGAACATTGTGAAGTGAAGTAAACAGGATGAGGTATTTCACAGCTTTGTTTCTGATCTGGTTACGGAGTAGGCCACTTTACTGAGACTCAATAAAGCAGGAATGTTCAGCAGCAGCAGGAGGCTCGGTGCTTGAGCTTGTTGATGTTCGAGTTCGGAAGTGACTCGGGACTACAGGATTAAAGCCATTCTCCAGGATGGAGCTGCTGATGGCGGCGTGTTGAAGAATGAGCTTTTCCACGCCCCTCCCCCCTCCAGCTCTGCTTCCTCAGATCCTCTCATTATATCAGTTACGCAGCGCCGAGTGGAAAATGGCGATTTCACAGCCGACTCAGCGACGCGCCGCAGGGCTGCACGGCTCCAGCTGTGAAGTGTGGCAGAGGAGCGTAAGCTAAAGGTCATTCTTCAGGATCCTGATGTGAGAGAGCTGACCTGTGATTAGAGGACGAGTGAACGTCAGAGTAGACGACGAGAAACAAACAACACGATCTGATAACTGTTACTCAGATAAATGTCCAGCTTATTATTATTATTAATATTATTATTATTATTATTATTATTATTATTATTACACAATACATGCGTTCATGTGCAACACTGAGAAAAAATTTAACATTTTTCTTATTATTTTTCTTCTTATTATTATTATTGGAAGTAGCAGTTTTTTCATTTAATTAAAATTGATTTGATTTTAATTTTTAAAAATGTTCTTATTAATTAAAATAAACTGTAAAATATGCAGAATACATCTGTTTATATTATTATTTAATTTATTTTTTATTAAATAGGAAACCCACAGTTTTGGCCCTGGATATTATTATCATCATCATCATTATTATTATTATTACTACTATTATATGATTCATGTGTTCATGTGCAACACTGTAGAAAAAACTAGTTATTATTATTTTTAATATGTTTTACTATTATTATTGGTAGTAGCAGCTTTTTCAATTTAATTACATTTTATTTGAATTTAATTGTTAAAATGTTCTTACTAATTAAAATAAATGGCAAAACATGCAGAATACATCTGTTTATATTTTTATTTTATTTCTTTATTAAATGTGAAACCCACAGTTGATTATTAGTATTATTAGTTGTAGTAGTAGTATTATAAATATTTTTTAAACTGTAAATTTGTAATTTTACAATTTTCTTACTAATGTAAATAACCTGTAAAATATGCAGGATGAATTTATTTATTTATTTTAACAAACTAATACAGACAAACAAAAAATGACCAAACACATAAATAAATAAATAAATAAATAAATAAATAAATAAATAAATAAATAAATAAATAAATAAATAAATATTTCTAGTGAGAAACCTACTATTTTGGCTCTGGAAAACAAACAAACTGCTGAGACTGGTGTGTGAACTCTGATTTCCATGTGAACCTTTCTGGCAGGCTTTCTTTAAAAATAAATAAATATATTAATATATAAAATATTTGTTCAGATGAATGTATTCCACGCTGCAGATTCGCTCGGAGCCTCAGAACGAACTGGTCATAAATGACGCGGGTCAGTTTAAAATGAATAAAAGCACAAGTCTTGTTTTGGCGTGTTGGAGATCTGCAGAGCGTTACTGGACCACAGAGATCAAAACACGAGGAACAGAACAGCTCTAGTGACAGAAAGGAGGAAGGTGAAAGCCTCCGTAATCTGGAGTTTGTTCAGAGTGAAGTCACATGCTTTCTGTTACTGGCTCTCAAGCTCCTGAACGAGGGGCACTGAAACTGATCTGCTGCTGAAGTGGAGAATGATGAGCTCTGAGAACGGGACGTACAGTGTGTGTGTGTGTGTGTGTGTGTGTGTGTGTGTGTGTGTGTGTGACGGCTCTGAGGACATGTTCAGGCGTCGGTTTATTTGAGTAAAAACAGCCTGCTGCTCGCCTCCCTCTCTCTCTCTCTCTACCTCTTCCTCTCTCTCCCTCTATGTTTGCTTTCTCAGCAGAACGCGTTCTAGTGAATTATTCCGCAGAAGAACCGAGTGGCCCCCTGCATCCTGCACCGGCTTCTCACCAGACCTGCGCTACAGAGTGAAATCTAAAACCCAGCAAGTGTTTAAACAACCTTTGTGAGGAGGATCTGAGTCATACAGCAAACATTCTTCACATGATGCGACTCGGCACACACACATCAGCCGAGGTGTGGAGCGGCTGGAAACGAAGCATAAAGATCAACAATTCCATACCAAATGTCACAATATTCCACCCAGAGCTTTATTCCTCAGAGCCGAGGATTTGTCAAAATGAGGTGTTGTTTTTATTTCCCCTAGGGTTTTAACCGGAACTGCTTTACACTGCGGCACTGATGAATTCTCATGAAAAAATAAAAAAGTGGGTGAAGTTTTCTACTGAAAATTCATGGAAGGAGTCTCCAGTGTCGGTGTAACAGTATGTTTTCTCACACCGACTCGAGGACAGGCAAGTTTACTCTTTTGTGGTTTGTGGTTACCGTGAACAAGAATCACGAGAACCGGACAGTTTTAAAGACGTTCCAGAAGAATTGTTTTTGTATAGTCTTCCTTTATCACAGTGAAATTCTTTCTTCATATATCCCAACTTTGGAGGTTAGGTCAGAGAACAGGGTCAGCCATGATACAGTGCCCCTGGAGCAGAAGGGAGGGAACCCCGATCACCTGATCAACAACCTTAGACAACAAGAGCCTTAAGCACTTGAGCTACCACTTGACACGAACAACGATGATCCCTGATTGGATGTTGGACAACGACGGTGATTAGTGATTGGTCTTCGAAGACTATGGTGATCAGTCATAGGGGAACAATGTGACTGGTTTTCAGGAATGATGGTGTTCTGGGATTAGTCACTGAGGACAATAGTGATCACTGATTGGATGTTGCTGATTAATGGTGCATAGTGATTGGTCATCATTGTCGGGAATAATAGTGGTCTGTGACTGGTTATTAGTAATAATGGTGATCTGTGATTGGCTGTTGGGAATAATGGCTATCTATAATTGGTCGTTAGGTATAATAGTGATCTATAATTGGCTCAAAGGATTAATAGTGATTGGTTGTTGGCCTTACACACTGATGGTGAGTCGAGTGAACCTACTTTCTCACCAGATAAAACCAACAGCTAGATTTGAGCTGAAGAGCTGCACTGTGCAGGACTGTCGCTAATTACTAGACTCTTGAAATCAAGTCACTAAGTGACTATGGCAACGGGGGGTGAGGACGTGGCAGATGCTCCGCTATACTGATATTATAATGATAAGATAATGATGATGCTATGATCCATGAGTAGTGTGTTAATAAAGCACAGTTCTACTACACATGTTCGTTCTGAAGAATAGTGCTACGTCTGTAAGAACTACCGAAAGCAGGAGGTCATTCAGGATGTGACGTGAAGTAGCATAGCTAAAAACGGAGGGTCCCATCAGGCCGGGTCAAGCCGAGTTCCTCAGGCACACTTCAAATGGCGGAGGTTTTGAAGAGAGGAGCCGGAAACGAGTTGTTAATTAGATGACAGATGGGAGCAGAGACGACAAAGAGACACTTCTCATGAAGGACCGAGTGCATGCAGGAAGATTAATTAGATTTAGAGATTAGCTCAACGATAACAATTAGCTCTGTAAGAGAATATCTGTCAAGAATTTGTCGGGGGATTTGAGAAAAGTCGATAAGTAGAGAAGAAAAGCTGACAGGACATCAAGAGGGATATTTTCCTCAGAAGAAGGACACAGAGGTGGCAGGATAATGGCTCAGATCTCCACCTGTTGAGCAGAAGTTCGGCTTCACCTACAGCTCAGGTCCATTTGGAGCACCACGGTACAGGACGCGCAGGAATTCAGAGTGAAGCAGCAGTACTGAGGAAATGGATACCGTGCACACATCAGCAGTCAGACCTCTGACGTCACTATCCATTCAGAATTCTGGACTCGGGTGACTTCCCAGCTTCTCTCTCTCATCTGCTTTTTCCTCCCCCATCCCGACTATCCTTTCCCCTGCCTTGTTCCTGCTCTCTCGCTCTCCTGCAGAGCGTTAGATGCCAGGCCAGAGGGGGGAGGGTTATTTTTAGCCCTTGCCGTGTGCGGAAACAGTAGAGAGCTGTGTACTCTAGCAAGGACGAGCCTCAGCCTCCAGGAGAGGAGAGAGAGGAGATGGGAGGAGGGATGGCACGGGAAGAGACTTTTCTGTAAAAATGGCCTTTAGAGGACAAGAGGAACAGATGTTGAGTCGCAGGACCTCATACCTGAGCGGTTCCAAGTCAATGCTTGTGAATATTTGTCAACAAAAAGAGTCCTTTTGAAACCTTCCTGAGGGCTACAGCAGGTGACCTAATGACACGTGACAACGTTTTTTTTTTTCAATGTCTTTACACTTGATACCTTGAAAACTACAGCAATCTGCCTCTAAACACAGTGACCTCTTCGTCAAAGACCGTCTTCTTGTCCAATTATACCAATAAAACAAGCTAGTTCCTGAAAACTCATCTGTTCTCAATATTTGACCTCTGACACTGGAAACTCCATCTGTAAATGTCTCTTTACACATCAAAAATTCAACACATTTTCCTTCCATCGGTGTGGAGCGTCTGCTGTGAACGAGCTGTTGCCATAGAAACGGTAGCATATTAAGTACTAGAGTGTTAATCCTCAATAAACCTGTGATTTGCTGCTGTAAGAAAATTAATCTCCACCTTCTGACCAATCAGAAGCCAGCATTCAAATTGCTTGATAAAGCATTCAATCACAAAAAGCTCCTTTCATACAGCAGAAATATGAACCGTGCGCTATCTGACCGTGAAAAGCTGTAAGAGTCACGATTACACAACGGTTTAGAAATCAGCGCTAGACTTCCTGACTAGATCTGTTATGTGATCAGAGAAATCCGAGAAATCCGTACGGTGCTGCGATGGAGCGAGGGAACGATCCTGCCGATGTTAGCTGCACAATTAAACCGAGACAGGTTATAATTATCATGTTGCACACGGATCATGTGAGGGGCAAGTGAACGCAGCATGAGACGTCGTCCCTCTGCGGCGGTCTGAGGAGGAGAGGAAGACAGAGCTGAGCATCTGAACATCTGAGTCAGTCCAGATGTTCTCAGGCCTCAAGGCTAATGCTGGGTAAGCCTGGCTAAGTAGCTGCAGGTCTGGTATGTTGTTTAAAGCACACACACACACACGCAGTGGCAATGTACCACATCCAGCTTTATAAGAACAATGTGTGTGTGTGTATGTGTGTGTGTATGTGTGTGTGTGACTGGAAGTGGATGTTTACAGCTGAACCCCTGACTCACTAACTCAAACTGGCTTGTTTTTCTTTTTCCTGAAACATGGGCATCATCATTACATACAGGGATCTGTGAAGCAGGATGACCGGAAAACGTCGGCACCGAATTCAGCTTTTACACATCAGTCACACAGCACTGCTGGGTGCAAAAGTGTTTACCCCCGAAACTTTTCCACAGCAAAACTGCTAAACGGACCAACAGTTCATCTACAAAACAAATTCTAAATCCTTGGAAGAGTTTTTATCTCGATTAGGGTTTCGCTCCATCCAGACCTCATCCCCGGAACATTGGATGTGAGACAGGAGTTTGTGAGATGAGAGTTTGTGAGGCAGGAGTTTGTGAGATGAGAGTTTGTGAGATGAGAGTTTGTGAGGCAGGAGTTTGTGAGATGAAAGTTTGTGAGATGAGAGTTTGTGAGGCAGGAGTTTGTGAGATGAGAGTTTGTGAGATGAGAGTTTGTGAGGCAGGAGTTTGTGAGATGAAAGTTTGTGAGGCAGGAGTTTGTGAGATGAGAGTTTGTGAGGCAGGAGTTTGTGAGATGAGAGTTTGTGAGGCAGGAGTTTGTGAGATGAGAGTTTGTGAGGTAGGAGTTTGTGAGATGAGAGTTTGTGAGATGAGAGTTTGTGAGATGAGAGTTTGTGAGGCAGGAGTTTGTGAGGCAGGAGTTTGTGAGGCAGGAGTTTGTGAGATGAGAGTTTGTGAGATGAGAGTTTGTGAGGCAGGAGTTTGTGAGGCAGGAGTTTGTGAGATGAGAGTTTGTGAGATGAGAGTTTGTGAGATGAAAGTTTGTGAGGCAGGAGTTTGTGAGGCAGGAGTTTGTGAGATGAAAGTTTGTGAGATGAAAGTTTGTGAGGCAGGAGTTTGTGAGGCAGGAGTTTGTGAGGCAGGATTTTGTGAGGCAGGAGTTTGTGAGATGAAAGTTTGTGAGATGAGAGTTTGTGAGGCAGGAGTTTGTGAGATGAGAGTTTGTGAGATGAGAGTTTGTGAGGCAGGAGTTTGTGAGATGAGAGTTTGTGAGGCAGGAGTTTGTGAGATGAGAGTTTGTGAGGCAGGAGTTTGTGAGATGAGAGTTTGTGAGATGAGAGTTTGTGAGGCAGGAGTTTGTGAGATGAAAGTTTGTGAGGCAGGAGTTTGTGAGATGAAAGTTTGTGAGATGAAAGTTTGTGAGGCAGGAGTTTGTGAGATGAAAGTTTGTGAGGCAGGAGTTTGTGAGATGAGAGTTTGTGAGATGAGAGTTTGTGAGATGAGAGTTTGTGAGGCAGGAGTTTGTGAGATGAGAGTTTGTGAGATGAGAGTTTGTGAGATGAAAGTTTGTGAGATGAGAGTTTGTGAGGCAGGAGTTTGTGAGATGAAAGTTTGTGAGGCAGGAGTTTGTGAGATGAGAGTTTGTGAGATGAGAGTTTGTGAGATGAGAGTTTGTGAGGCAGGAGTTTGTGAGATGAAAGTTTGTGAGGCAGGAGTTTGTGAGATGAGAGTTTGTGAGATGAAAGTTTGTGAGATGAGAGTTTGTGAGATGAGAGTTTGTGAGATGAGAGTTTGTGAGGCAGGAGTTTGTGAGGCAGGAGTTTGTGAGATGAAAGTTTGTGAGATGAGAGTTTGTGAGGCAGGAGTTTGTGAGATGAGAGTTTGTGAGGTAGGAGTTTGTGAGGTAGGAGTTTGTGAGATGAGAGTTTGTGAGATGAGAGTTTGTGAGATGAGAGTTTGTGAGATGAGAGTTTGTGAGGCAGGAGTTTGTGAGATGAGAGTTTGTGAGATGAGAGTTTGTGAGATGAGAGTTTGTGAGGCAGGAGTTTGTGAGGCAGGAGTTTGTGAGATGAAAGTTTGTGAGATGAAAGTTTGTGAGGCAGGAGTTTGTGAGGCAGGAGTTTGTGAGATGAAAGTTTGTGAGATGAAAGTTTGTGAGGCAGGAGTTTGTGAGGCAGGAGTTTGTGAGATGAAAGTTTGTGAGGCAGGAGTTTGTGAGATGAAAGTTTGTGAGGCAGGAGTTTGTGAGATGAGAGTTTGTGAGGCAGGAGTTTGTGAGGCAGGAGTTTGTGAGATGAAAGTTTGTGAGATGAAAGTTTGTGAGGCAGGAGTTTGTGAGGCAGGAGTTTGTGAGATGAGAGTTTGTGAGGCAGGAGTTTGTGAGGCAGGAGTTTGTGAGGCAGGAGTTTGTGAGGCAGGAGTTTGTGAGATGAGAGTTTGTGAGATGAGAGTTTGTGAGATGAGAGTTTGTGAGATGAAAGTTTGTGAGGCAGGAGTTTGTGAGGCAGGAGTTTGTGAGATGAGAGTTTGTGAGATGAAAGTTTGTGAGATGAAAGTTTGTGAGGCAGGAGTTTGTGAGGCAGGAGTTTGTGAGATGAGAGTTTGTGAGATGAGAGTTTGTGAGATGAGAGTTTGTGAGATGAGAGTTTGTGAGGCAGGAGTTTGTGAGGCAGGAGTTTGTGAGGCAGGAGTTTGTGAGATGAAAGTTTGTGAGGCAGGAGTTTGTGAGATGAGAGTTTGTGAGGCAGGAGTTTGTGAGATGAGAGTTTGTGAGGCAGGAGTTTGTGAGGCAGGAGTTTGTGAGTCTGCTTTAATTTACAAAACACCACCTATATTTTCTTACTAATCAGTCCCTCAGGAGTTTTATATTGTGGTCAAAATGAAACTTGTCTCTGTTGAAACTTGAGATTTTTGAGGGGTTTTTTTCAGAGTAAAACTATGTGAATCTACGAAATCACAATCACAATGAAGATGAGTTTCTCTGAGAGATGTGCTCATGTTCCTCACTCGTGAATGGAAGAAGGATTCGACTGAACGTGTGTTGTGATGTCACACGACGTGTCTCGGAACAAATCTGTGGAAAATCTGCACCTTATGGAAAAACGTCAAACTCGATCGACTTGGGCTTCATGTTTTTTGTGATCACACATTCACCAAATCCTGAAGGAACCAGATATTAGAGTGAAGATTAAACACAGCTTCAACTTTACTCTTCACTCAAATTTTCCACATTCAACATTAAACGAAACTGAACAAACGCCTGAGTTGCGAACAAACCCATCAATCACCTTTCTTCTCCTAATCACAAGGACAGACTTCACTCTCACATTCTCCAACTCCATAATCTTTCCTCTTTCATTCCTTCATTCCATTCTCTGCTGTCACTCTCTCTCTCGCTCTCTCTCTCCTTCTCACTCTCTCTATATCTCCCTCGGGCGCTACTGTGTTCTCAGAGGCGGAACCCGTGTTAGCAGTAGCGCCAGTCCTTGCTGTTAAACCGGTACAGCCGCCTCCCTGCGAGACTGCAGGAGACAGAGACAGATGAGTGGACGAGGGACGAGTGGAGGGGAAAAAAAGGAAACAGGGAAACGGGAGGATGGGGGGAAGAGAAGAAAGGAGAGAGGACAGCGGGGGGTTTATTTTAAAACAGATTCCAGGAAGCTGTTACAGTGTAACGACATAACGATTTATCAAGCCGTGGAGAGAGCTGGGGTTTTGTCTTTCCTTCAGTGCGCGCACACACACACACACACACACACACACACACACACAAACCAGAACAATGCGGTGTGTACAGAGCAAATTGCAACATTACACTACATTACATCATATACATTACGAGCCAGAACTGGATCAACACACACACCGCTAACACAATGAGTGTTTGTTCAGGATCGCGCCACACAACAAGCTGAACTTTTTGTGCGTCTGTGTTTGAGAATTTGTGCGCTTAATGGCAGCCGAAGTCCGGCGAGGCGAGGCAGACAACTAAGCAAACTCAGCAAGTGTATTAGCACAAGAGCTAACATGTTCGGTAGCTACCGAAAGAGACGGTAAGGAGTCTGAGAAAAGTTTTGCTAAAAAAAAAAAAAAAAATATTGTCACTGGGGTAAAAACTGCCCTCCCCCTTCCCCATCTTTCTCTCCCCCCTGCTCCCCCTCCCACTCGACGCTTCCCCTCCCCCGCCGAGGAAAACACCACAAGGTAGAAATCATAGAAATATCAAACACAGCGACAACTGAAGTATCGCTGCAAAATCTACGTCTGTAAATGTACGTGTCCTACACCTACAGCGCATACTAATGGATATTAGGATGGAGGGGCGGGGCTAGAAGTAAGCGTCATTGCTAATTGGTCACACAGATTATAATGAAATAAATACACAGAATAAATAATACAAACCAGAACTGTTTTGTCAACAAACAAACGCAGCTCGTGATCGTTTTCTGTTAGCACCCTTAGGCTGCTTCCTTTACACGTGACGCTTATTTAAAAATACAAATCTATGTTTGCACAACTTAAATATTGTAACGTTTTTACGATCGTCTGAGGTGGAAATGACGGTCTCTTTTCTTTTTGAATCCCAGTGTAAAGCTGCTGTTAGCTGATCCTCATCCTTCCTGCTAACCCTCCATTCGTTCAGTTCGTTTTAAACTCGTGAAACTTGATGTTTCTCCAGCTGCTAGCATGTCGTTCATGTGCTACCGGATTCCAGGCTAGCGCCTCAGCTTCGTTTGTTTGTTTAAGTAGTTCTAGTTTGCCATCATATCAAGCTAGCTAAATACCAAACCAACGCTAGCTTGTAGGTGACACAGGCTACTGTCTCTCATGTTAGCTTGCTGAATAGAACCTGATACGATTCTACATCCCTGAGCTACAAATGTTTTAATACGGTTTTAAAATCTGTTCACAGGACTGTCTTTTATTCAGTAGGCTGCCAGGTACAGAGAAGCACATGTTGTGATGTCATACAGGAGCTCATTTGCTTATGACTGCTGCTTTTGCTCGGATTCGCTCGTTTGTAAGTGAAATCATCTGCTAAAGGAATAAGTGTAAATGTGTTTCTGACTAACAGGATGTTCACACAGCTCTGGAGTGAAGTACTTAAAGCAGCCATGTTGCAGGTCTCAGCTCAAATGCAGACCTTCTTGAACTTTTTTTTTCCAGAGCCCAAGCTCTGAGCCGTACCGTGTGTGAGATGCAGTGTGGCGAGTTATGGCAGTGTCCTGGCAGCGGGTTCGGGGTGGAAGTCATGGTTCAATGGGTAAATCTTGGCAGACGCTTGGAGCAGTCAGATGGAATCGTCTCCTTAAAGAAGCCATGAAGCTCTGTCTAACCTGACAGGATTTCTGTTACTTATTAAACCTCTCTGCTCTCTTGCAGAGATCCAGCGTGGAGCAAACACAAACAAAACAACCTTCACCAGGCTTCATGGCATGATGAGGAGGAGGAGGAGGAGGAAGTGAAGGGAGGAAGAGAGGTTTTGTGTGTTTTGTTTTTCTGCAGGTTTTTTGCTGTCTAGCGTCGTCACCGTTTCCTCCACACAGCTGCCTGTGTTTAGATCCACGCCGAGATTCGCCTCAGTCTCAATAAACACCAGTCCAGAAAAATCTCTTCTCTCTCCGCTGCCTCCCTGCAATTCATCCGTCATCCCTCCATCTCCTTCACATGCTCTCTTTCTTCTCTCCTCCCTTTATAAACAACTATAACTCTTAACTCTCTCTCTTCCTCTCTCTGTTTCTGTGTGTGCTCTGTCTGTCTGTCTGTCTGTATTTCTCTTTGTGTGCACTGTCTGTCTGTCTGTCTTTCTGTCTCTCTCTCTATTTCTGTGTGTGCCTGGCCTGTCTATCTTTCTGTCTGTCTCTCTCTCTCTCGTTCAGACACTAAGACTCGGGGTAAAATCCATCCAGCAGCTCGTCCAGTGAGCAGAGTGGACCCTGGGCTCTGGCTCTGTTTCAGCTTTAATGGTGCATTAGCGACTCGGTTCTCTTCCAGCTGAAGGTATAAATATTAAAGACCTACAAAGATGATGATGATGTCATCCTGCGAAGCGCTCGATAGTTTTATTGTGGAGATGCCAACATTGCTTTGCTAACAAGAATATCCTAACACACACACACACAGAGAGAGAGAGAGAGAAACAGAATATTACTGTCTTCATAGCCCTCTTAGCTCCACCCACTTTTTTTCTATTCACTCACAATACACAGCTCATGAATTCACAGGTCAAAGTTCACCCAGATAAAGTCAGCTCAAAGAGAAAGTAACCGTCACCAGAGGTAAAGGTGTCCGTCACGTCCCCCGTCCTTTCCCCCGTCTGTAAATCATTAATGAGAATATTCCGGCAGGTGAATTTTAATAGCTGAGAACAATCTCAGAGGCTCCTGTATCAAACCCTGTGCCTGCTGTGTGAGGCTCGACCTTACGTCTCATATTACATTAAACATGAGCGAAAAAACATCATGACGGAAAGGAGGTCCTGTCAGTCATGTCATAGCCACGCCCACTTTCTTTACAGCCCAGAAAAACAAATATCTTATATCTTGAATCTTTCAGATATAACCAAGATTTAGATGGATCTCTTGGTTAAGACCAAAATTTGACTTATTCGGGAGAAATATTCATTTCATTTTAAATTTTGTAATGTTTTTATATATCTAAAGCTGTTTTGGTGACAATGTCGACTGTTAAAAACGTTACAGAAATAAACTGAATTGAATTGAATCACTCCTTGTTTAGCAACTCAGTTGACTCAGCTGAACACAGGATTCACTCACTCAAATGATTCACTGAACCAATGAATTCTATGAATGAATCAGTTGAGTCACTGAATCTTTCAGTTATGACTGAGATTTAAGCCACTGTGCTTAAAGCGAATGGCATCAGATGCATATAGCAAGACTACTAGCTTTAGCATAAGAACACAGCGCGAGTGAGCTAGTTTAAAAGACAGTTGTAAGACGGCTCATCCACAGAAGTGTTGTCGGCCATCTTGGAAATTATTTTCCCATCCAGCGTCAGTGCACAATAGCCCCGCCCCTTTACGTATACGTAAGCAGTTCTGTGAGTGTTGGGTGATGACGTGTCCAACATTCACACTTGTTTTTTGGTTGAATAAGTGATTCATCTTGGTTCTTGAAGTGCACTTCTACTTCTTCTTCAGGGTAAATGAACAAATCACACTATTTATACTACACAGTGTGTAAATATGTGATTTTGTATTTTGAGAAATTACGAATCTACAACCCTCACAATGTCACTGGGTCTTGTCATGATCTGCAGAAGCTCCAATTTTAAATGTATAATATAGCGGTTTGGGACAGAGCTGAGGAATGTTGTGAGTGACTCCAGTGTCTGTAAACAAAAAAACCCATTAATAAAAGCAGGAATAAAATCAGGTTCATCACGTGTGCTTGCTGATCTCTGCTCACTAGGACATGGCTGTAGGTCAGGTGATGGAGGATCTGTAAGTGAAACGTGACCTGAGCGAGGCAGTGATGTCATCAGCCCTCTGTCAGGGCTGAGCTCCTGTGTCACGTGACCTCGGGAACAGAGCTCACGGCTCACGTCCTGCACGCCGAGGAGGGCTTAACGCTCTGTCTGTATCCCGGCTGACGGGATTAATGGCATGCAGTCAGAGGCCTCAGATCTCTGCTGCTGGAATTCAGTGCAGGAGAGTGACGATTATTGAGTATAAACACCATACACACACACACACACACACACACACAAACCACAGTGCTGTTAGGTTCTGGACCCTGACTGGTCATTAGGTGTTTAACGGCACCTGTAACGGCAGCTCTGGCAGTCACAGGTTTATATTAATGTGATCGTTCAGATACGTTATCGTTACCATAGCAACAGCTCATTCACAGGCCCTCGTACTGCCAAATCTGTAGTATAAGACTCCAGGATGTGGTTCTGCTTCGTCACACCATGCTGTTGTTGATTTTTGACTCTAACAGCACGACTCTGAGATGACTGTGGAGGGAAGAAACACTCCGAGTCTGCGGTTATTTCTCCAGGTTCTCTGTATCTCAGACTCGTTAATAATCCAGGGCATTTCGGGAATTCCTCTGGCTCCTGAGGGAATCCTCTGTCCTCTGCTCCGTCGTCTTCTCTCTCTTGCGCACCATTGCTCCATCTGTCTTCCCTACGCCACACATCAAGTGCACTTCAACAGTCAGGACGAATGGGACTGTTTCGAGAACGGTTTTAATTTCCATAACATTTGCATATTTAATCGAGTCATTTGAATATTCGGGGTGTCGTGTTGCTTAGCGGCGATTAAAATACACATTTCAACTTCTGGTTAAATGACCTCTCATGTAAGACAAAGGCCCTGAATAAATGCACCAATATTTTAATTGAATAGATTTGATAAAAGTCCTTAAACTGATATATGATATATATCTATATATCTCTGTTAAACATTAAATTAAATTAGTATTTCATTTCCAGCAGGAAAATCAAGCCAAAAGTTCTACAGGCAGCATGAGAAAGCAAGACTTCACCTCCGAAATAATTCATGTCAATAATTCAATAATTTAAGTCAATAATTTTTCTCATGACCAAGAATCAATCTTCTTTGATTCAGTGAATCAGTGACTCTTTAAGTTACAAAGCCTAAGATTCATTTCTTGTCTCATTCATTGAATCAGAGAATCTCTTGGAATCTCAAATGATTCACTGAACAAAAGATTCACTGACTCATATTATTCAGTTGATTGAATGAATCTGTTACGTTTATGAATCTTTCAGTTATGACCAAGAATCAATCCTCTCTGATTCAGTTAATCAGTGACTCTTTTAGTTACAATACCTAAGGTTCATTTCTTTCTTATTCATTGAATCAGTGAATCTCTCAGAATCTCAAATGATTCACTGAACCAAAGATTCACTGACTCAAGTGATTCAACTGATTGAATGAATCAGTTACGTTAACGAATGAATCAGTTGAGTCAATGAATCCATTTAAGACTGAGAATTACTTTACTGTCGTTCAGTGATTCAACTGAATCAGTGAATCATTCTGTAATGACAGTGAATCTCTCTCTCTTCACATTTAGCGAATCAGTTGAGTCATTTTCCACTACTACTCTTTCATAATGCAGCTGTGTGTTGCCTCGAAAAAGGAGTTAAACAAGAGCTTCTGGTGATGATGATGATGAAGTCTGTGAAGTTTAGTCATTGTTAAAGTGAAAAGAAAACTTGCCATTTTTGATGCAAATCTAATTACAGTTTAAAAAAACAGCAGTAATGAATGCAGTGAGACGTTCAAGTAACAATCACGACACCTCCGCTGTCTCTCCTATTAAAGACTCTGCACCGAGTAACAACAAACCAAACACTCTCACATCTCCGATGCTGTGAAACAGCCAGGAGCATAGTACCAGAACATCTCACACACACACACGGATCCCTGGTGCGTCTGCTCTCTAAAAACTGACCCTCATCACCACAGCTTCTCCGCTGACCTTCTTCATACGAGTCTGTCTTTTCTTTCTTCTGCGGTTTTTCGTTACTCGGGACGAGAATAGAGCGGCGTGGAGGTCGGGAGGGTCAGGTTTCGAATGGAGCGGCGAAAAATAGATGGAATCCAGCCGCAGAAGGTGACGCGTGAAGGATGATGCAGATGGGCGAGTGAGTGACGTCACAGTCTGAGAAGAACCTGGATAAACCAAGGCGCTGCGGAAATCTGGATTCTGATTGGTCAGTGAGAGGTCATTCCTCTAATAGGTCATCGTTTCTATGGTAACAGTTTGTGTACACGTGAACGGATTTAAAATTTTGCCTCAGAAGTTTTCTGTATCTATAAATGGATAAAAAGTTGAAAGTATCACTGTATAATTAGAAAAAATGGCTGCTGAGGTGTTAGAATAAAACGTGCAGTTAGTGGAAAATCATCATCATCATCATGGTGGTGGTAACAGTTGCTCTGCTTCATCACACACTTCCTTTAATTCACAAAAACTGTGCATCGATTCTAAACAGAGAAGAAAGTGGACGTGGCTACAATAATGACACGAGAACCAGAGCGTATGGTAACAAAGCAACAGGTTTACAGCTCGGACCTGACCTTTACTTTAACCGTTTAACAACACCACAGCCATGCTGACCATACACACACACACACACACACACACAGTCTGCGTGCATCCTTCTGCTGTAATCAATTGGTCATTATGTGAGAAAATTTACACTGCAAAGAAAAAAATTAAATGTAATTTCTAAATAGTCCAGGAACGGCAACTTCAACAATGTATGAAACATCCTGCACATGTTCAAGCAGCACACACACATACACGCACACACCCCGCACACACACAGACACACACACAGACACACACACAGACACACACACAGACACACACACAGACACACACACAGACACACACACAGACACACACAGCATTAATAATCCACCCTCAGGGCCACGGGATCAGAGGTCACAGGACTGACATCTGGTGCAACAATGACAGAGATGTGGCTGTTGTTGACGGAACAGAGACGAGCTGCTGCTGAGGACGGAGGCGATCCCGAGCGAGTTCCTCAGAGTCAGAGCACAATGGAGAGGAAAGCAGGAAGTGAACCAGAGCCTGGAGCTGGAGGAAAACACTCTGTGACTCAGGGTTAGAGGAAAAGGATCCACAGCACAGTGGAGCAATGAAGTCGAGGCACTGTTACGACCTGCGAAGTCGAGTCACTGTTACAACCTTGAAGTTGAGGCTCTGTTATGACCTTTGAAGTTGAGGCTCTGTTACAACCTCAAAGTTGAGGCACTGTTACAACCTCAAAGTTGAGGCACTGTTACAACCTCAAAGTTGAGGCACTATTACAACCTCAAAGTTGAGGCACTGTTGCAACCTTCGAAGTTGAGTCACTGTTACAACCTTGAAGTCGAGGCTCTGTTATGACCTTCGAAGTTGAGGCACTGTTGCAACCTTCAAAGTCAAGGCACTGTTACAACCTCGAAGTCAAATCACTGTTACAACCTTGAAGAAAAGTCACTGTTACAACCTTCGAAGTCGAGGCACTGTTACAACCTCGAAGCCAAGTCACTGTTACAACCTTCGAAGTTGTGGCGCTGTTATGACCTGCGAAGTCGAGTCACTGTTATAACCTCAAAGTCGAGGCACTATTACAACCTTGAGACCGAGTCATTTTTACAACCTTGAAGCCGAGGCACTGTTACAACCTTGAAGTTGAGGCACAGTTACAAGTTTGAAGCCGAGTCACTGTTACAAGCTCATAGCCAAGGCACTGTTATAACCTCGAGTCATTGTTACAACCTGAAGTTGAGGCACTGTTACAACCTCTAAGTTAAGGCACTGTTTCAACCTCGAAGCCGAGTCCTTTTAAAACGAGTGAGTATTGTGAGTGAGGAGTGAGTGGATTCTTTCTGTTTCTCTCCTGTTAACACTTACAGTACAGCAGCTGTAGACACTCGTCTCCTCACCAGACTCTCTACTGTGTTACTAAGAGGGAAAAACCTCCTGTATCTGTGACACAGGCAGCAGTTTATCAGCAGTGAGGATGAGGATGAAGAGCGTGAAAGGAAAGAAGAAGCCGCATTTTCACGTCTGTTTGAGCCTCGACTTCTAGAGCTGCTGCAATATCTGTATCAGAGCATGTAACATACAGCGCTTTCAGACAGAGGGGGGGGGCAGCGAGAGAGAGAGAGAGAGAGAGAGAGAGAGAGAGAGAGAGAGAGAGAGAGAGAGAGAGAGAGAGAGAACGAGAGAGAGAGAGATCTGTCAGGTTGAATCTAAGCTTTCAGGTCACATTCTCCATTGGTGGTGGCATGAGTGAGAGTTCGGCCGACTGCAGGAGGGAATTACTAAACCCCAAACACACTCGAGTGTGTGTGTGTGTGAGGGAGAGAGAGAGAGAGAGAGAGAGAGAGAGAGAGAGAGAGAGAGAGAGAGAGAGGGAGAGAGAGAGAGAGGGAGAGAGAGTGCAGATGTCTGGTGGCCTTCGGCAAGCCATCACCTTGAATAACCCGCTTTAAGCAGACTAACCGGTTGTGGTAGGAACAGTGTGGCCAAAAAATAAATAAACATGTCCTCTTAAACACTTCAGAACAAAGAAAAGACTCTGTATTAAAGCAGCAATAAGCGACTCTGGTTTTGTCACGGGGTGTACCAATGTGTCCGACTTCCCGTCGTCTGTAAACGTGAACGCGACATCACAGAGGTGAAGGCTAGAAGCGTACAGTGGCGGCCATCTCTGGCTAATCCAGACAGTCTGGAGTCGTTCCACATTTACCTTCTCACACCAATATACATTTCCAAATAAGGAGTTAAAGACTTTTCAAAGACATTCCAATTTACACACCTGAACAGTAACCGCCCACTTTTTCCAGCAACCAGGTCTGGTCCTCTTCTCTAATATTTTCGAGACTCGAGAACAAAAAAAAAGCTTGAATCAACAGCTGATCGCTTACATATATCTCAAATTTGCGAGTGCTAATGCTAGTGCTAGATGTCTGATGTTTTTATACTGAAAAATATTTTAGCAAAACTTTAAGAGCTTCTGTAACTAGCAATGATGTGGCTCAAAAACTGGTCCATCTGAAATCTAATCAAAGCTGCACTTTCCATCAGAATGGTCCGAATATTTCTCCCAGACTTTACAGAATTTCTACATCATATTCATTCTGAACTGAAATCAGACAGCGGTTCAGTGTTCCAGCTTCACTCCAGCCACAAGCTTTTGTGTTTATCAGCTACACTGAAGCAGTTATGACAAATAATTCCCTGCAGCCTCCAGGAATGTGAAATGAAAAAACCCACCTCAGATCTACATGTTCTGCCCCGACTGGGGTAAGTCCCGTACGATAGGGGCACATGCGGGGCAGCAGACGCTGGAGATAAGACCTCGGAGGCCCACCTGCACTCTCAGAAATTCCTTTCCCCAGGATCATGTTTCTTTTCCTGGAACGTCCCTGAACCATGACTTGATAAAACTGGGAATCAGGACTCGGGAGTCAGACTAGCAGGGAGGCAGGACGTCTGCATGCTCACCACCTGCACGTCTGGGGGAGGGAAAAAAAATCCCACCAAAAATAGCTTTCAGCCGGTCGAGCTGCCGCTGCTGGGGGTCGTGGAAACGAAGCATCTGGTGCAGCTTTTAGAGTCAGCGGGAAAAAAATAAGGGCTGATGAGTGAAAATGTTATTTCTGTGATTAAGACACAGGATCCAGGTGGGTCGTTAAAGGAAATTAACGCAAAATACAACATCCGAACGACCACGATTATCCCCCTCCAATCAGCTCTGTGGGAACACCTGCCATTTTCTCCTGTCGCTTGTTTAATGGCAGAATCCTCAACTGCCACGCAACACACAAACTAGAAGACTGAATCTGTTGACTGTACATCTGAGGAACCTGATTAAGAGAGATTAATAAAAGGACCGGAGCGCACACAGGTAAGAGCGTAGACCTGGCATGTTTTAACCAGGAGAATGAAAAACGAGTGGGAAAACAGCCCGGGGTCGGGAACAGGAAACGGAGAAGATCAAAGCTAGAGAATAAAGACTGGATGTAACGACAGGGACCACACCAGTGATATGACTTGGCAACAAAGAGATTGCAAGAGAATCTAAATCCTAGCTAACAGCAAACAGGTGAACACAACGCGATAACAAACCAATGGCAAAACCGGGGGGGAGGGGAAGTGGGGAGACGGGGGAGGAGGAGGGGAGACGGGGCCAAAAGCAAAACAAACCAAATCAATAAGCGCATTAAAAAAAAGTAAATAAAACACAGCCATGGAGATCGATCCACTTCCTTTGGTTCCGTGTAGATCAGGTCGATCTGAAAAATCCTGTTACGCTGGACGGAATTGTCTCCGATCATCTGTTACGATGTTTAACAGAACTGCTACAGCCGAGACGTCCATGGGGTTCATTGCACCGGCGGACGAATCAGGAGCAAGTTAGCAGTAGGGCTGAAAATTTTTTAAACAGAAATACTAGCATTTAACACACACACACGGTCTCGCAGCAGCTTCCTCGTGTCGCCTCGTTTTCCTCTCTGCCGTCTCCTCCGACTCGCTCGTTAGGGATCTAAATGTACGTCCAACATCCCGGAAAGCTGCTTCATTACAAGAGCTATAGCAAACAAAATAATATTGAACCTCCTGCCTCCATCATACCGCCTCGATTTAAATGAAACCTCATTTGTCTTGAGGATGGAAGACTGCTCCTTTCACAGAAACCTCACTCATCGCTTCTCTCTGCTTTGAGTAGAAGTGCAGGGGTCCTGCAATTTACTCGTGTTTTACTAAGTACCTTCAAGGCTGCTCATCCTGAGAGGATCTCACACACACACACACACACACGCCACTGAATCAACCATCAGTCTGAGGTACTAAATTATGATTGGGTTATTTCCTCAGCCGTCACCTCTACACCAGGATGGATGGCGCAGGAGTCCAGAGAGGGTGTGAGCGAGTAAGCCGACACACACACACACACACACTCAAGTGCTTCAATCAGGCCCCTGAAAGCCTGACCGCAGCACCGTTCCACCCTAATCATTTTTCCACAGCAGCCTGTGTAGTTTTCCTTCCAGCCTTCGCAGGAGAACATGCTGATGGTCAGCATGGAGCTAGAACCTCAGAACCCTCACTGCTTCTCCACACATTGACCCAGAAGTAGTGCATGGGTTCTAACAGATGTACCAAGCTAAAGTTGGCAAAGAATTAGTGAAGTGTTCTACGTATGTGTATACATTACTAACAAAAATGACCACTGTTTATTTTGCTAAGTAACTGCGCTAACCAGTGCTCTGGCTCCAAAGCATGATGAAACACTGGACTTGCTAGCTCCTCCTCCTAACATGTGGGTGACTTTATTGTTTATTAAAATAATTATACCTGTATTTTTATACCGTGTCTATAATACAAAGGACTTTAGATGATGGTTGCTAGCTACAACAACATCACAGTCTGAGAGGAGGCTAAAGTCCAAATCCAGGCCGATCCTTCATGCTACGCTAGACCTCCATATTGATAAAAGAGTGTGTGGCTTTAGCACTTAGCTGAACTGAATTCTTCTAACATACTGAATATAGAAATAAAACTAAAAACACATGCGAGTTCAATTTATATCTAAAAAAAAAAAAACATCTCAGGAAAGTTGAGTTTTTAGCCTAGCGCTGATTACTGTGTGAAAAGTTAAAGCTAGACAGCTAACATGCTACACAACGTCAATAAACAACCAATTTCGGTAAGTTTAGCTAAACTTGTGTGTGTACCAGTTACAACAATTTTGTCACCAAACGACGTAAATTAATTTCTTGAATAATTTAATCATGAAATAAATATAAATGTTTGATTAATACCACGGAGTGTGAGCGCTGCTACAAAGACCTCGCGCAGGATGACAGCTAGAGCTACAGTAGTGACATTGATGAAGTCTAAAGCATTATTATTATTATTATTATTATTATTATTATTATTATCATCTCCAGGTGAGTTCGGGAGTATTTCAGTGCGTGTTCTTTATGAACTAACTGGATGACTGATGACGTAAGCAGTTTCGCGTGTAATGAGTATTCCTCTGTAATTGCAGGTCAGCCATTAGAGGATCTTCATCACATAACCTGACATGGACAACACGCTGAACCTAAAGTTATGGTACTTCCGCACTGGCGATTAATTTTTGGGGGGGGCTGGGGGGGGGTCGTACAGCGTGATAAGTCTTAATCAGACACAGCTAATGTTCTTCTGTTTAAGATATCATTATAAGGGTGTAACTCCGCCTCCTTCAGTCCGGTTACTGTACTGAATTTCATCCGTGTGTTTTCAGTGGGATTATTAATGCAGTATTATTACACTGCAAGTGTAAGTGTAGATATGTGTAGGGGCTTGCGCGCGTGTTTAATAGAGAGAGAGAGAGAGAGAGAGAGAGAGAGAGACACTAGTGCCTATAGGTAGTTTTTAAGGTGGTGTTTACCTCCACAAAGCTTCACCGATAACTCACAGTGAAGTGACCTATATTAACAATTATTCCTAAGCTTAAGAGCGCGCGCTAGCTGCAGATGAAGTCGAATGTAGGGCAAAGTGAGAATAAAGAAACTAAATAATAATGTAAAGAAGAGCACGCGCACAAAAGCTGGTATACAGCCTTTCATGTATTTTCAGCTTCATGACCCATAGGTTGCGTTTGTTATCTTTGTTGATAAGATTATTAGGTGTGTGTTATTGCAGTTTCTTTGTAGAGTTTATTTGTCTTGCACGCGCGCGCACACACGCGCACACACACACACACACAGGAGAAGCACACGTCCAGCCCAATGCCAATGCGCAAAGAAGGAAGGAAGGGAGGAAGGAAACGAGTTAATTTGTTATTCCTGCTCATAAAACAATGCAACGCCTACGTGGAGCTGCGATAAGAAGCGTCTGCATACGGCGTTAATAAGGCGACATTAGCAAGGCGACATGAATAAGGCGCTTCCGGCTGTACCTGAGGGTCAGTAATCAGATGCTGTGAGTAATGCAGCAGAGCAGAGGAGAGGAGAGGAGTAATGCAGCGCCGCTGTCTCTTTCACCTTCCGTACGGGCAAACGCGCGCCCGCGCGCACACGCTCGCTCACACACACACACACACACACACACACACACACACACAGAGCAGTGTGGAAATGAACGCGAGCCCTGCTCTTACCTCCAGTCCTCACTCTCCTCCGTGTGTCCGTGCTCTGGGATTTGTTGTTTTTTCCCTCCGCAGGAGATTATTACAGTGAAAAAAAACCCTTTCCTCTCCTTCATTCACGCGCTGCTCCACTCCACCGAGTCCCGACAACGGCGCTCGCGCTAGCGGAGGCTTCAAAACGAACGCGCAGCTCGCGAAAACACACGCGCGCGATCCCGAGGAAACGACGCCAACCACCGCGCCATCCAGTCAGGAGGACCAGCTGAACACCAACAGCACTCTGACCGTCTGTGCGTAGTGGGCGGAGCCTCATGCATTATTCATACGCGGGCTGGACTATAGTAGCCTGTTTTGTGAGAAAGGTTTCGATTGGCTCTTTCATAAAACAGGATTCCATAGCGAAATCGAGTGGGCGGGGCTTACTTATATACACATTTTTATACACTAAGTGAAATCCTATTGATGTAGGAACACTTGTACTTTCTCATTAATATTATATACTAAAGTGAACCCTATAAAGTATATTGTGTAGTGGGCGGAGCCTCATGCATTATTCATAGTTGGGCGGGACTATAGTAGCCTGTTTAGTGAGAACTGTTTTCATTGGCTCTTTCATAAAACAGGATTATACTATTCTATATCGAAATTTAGTGGGCGGGGCTTACACATATACACATTTCTATACACTAAGATGAATGCTATTAATGTAGAAACATTTATTCATTAATATTATATAATAATATAAGACCTATAAAGTATGTTGTATAGTGGGCGGGGTTTATATTATATTATATATTTATGAGTGCTTTTATGTGCGATTATTGAATTCAATTTATGATAAGGCATTTAATAAAATATAAAAAATCTGACTGTTTGTGTATAAATAATTTCATACACTTTTATGTATTTTGTTATGTTTAAGTAAATCAAATAAATTTATAATGCTGTGAGAAATTGTCTACACATAAGACATGGGCGGGGCTTAGTGAAATATTAATACTATTCCTGTTTACACTAAGGTGTTACAATGAATTGCTAATGAATGCTGCCAATTCATAACTCTTCATTATTATCAAATAAAAACATTTTATGGTATGGTGGGCGTGGCTTACAATGAAATAACTGAAATTCAAAGAGTTTTGTAATAAATGTGATGAATGGATGTTGTCATGTGAAGAAAGACAGAGGGATATTTAATATTATTTAAGTTATAAGTCAATCTTCTTCAGGAATAACACAACGATTTAATGGTAAAATAGTGGGCGGGGCTTATATACATATGAATGCGGGTTTGCTATTTTTGAACTGTTAGAACTTGTAACGGTGTCAGAAAACATCGTGTTGTACTGTTCATCTGTTTGCAGTTACGTTTAATGACAGCTAATGAGTGTCTAGTGATCTAGAAGCTAAATCATAGTCATTAGCATGTGCTTACTTGAAGGTAATGAGTGTGTGTGTGTGTGTGAGTGTTTTAATCTTGGCTGTGTAACTCAATTATAACTCAACTCTTGTCATATTGGTCTTTACACGTGTCTGGAAATTCCTCGAAAACCACATGACGTCGGTCTTCATGTTTTTCCAGCACATGTAGCGCTTGCTAAATGCTTCACACATGCGATATTGCTAACAGGACTTACTCTATGTCTGGAGGTGAGAAAGAGTTGAGTGAAATGAAATACAGCTTTAAAAATCAGCGATAGCTGCTTCATAATCGAGTTGTTTCGGTTTTGTTGGGGAAGCTTTAACAAAGCGCAGAGAGTTTGTTCCATGACAATGTGAGAGAATAAAAAAATTTCCTCATTCTCTACACATACAAAAATGTAAACATCTGTACTAGTGTTTAGCTGAAGCTTGTGTTGTTTTGGTGCACACTCGGGAGAACGGAGCAGAGCCTTATCTGGCTTAGTCGAGGCTCTGATAAGGATCTCTAAATTGATATCCAAGCAAACCGGGCTTTATCACAGTTCTATACAGAAATGAAAGATAGTGGATGTCAGGAATTCCACTTTTACCCCGATACAAACCTCCAGAGTAAAAGGATCCACGCCGAATCCAGATGCCAGCTCTTCGGACAATACGATGGCTGGAAAATCCTAAAAATAGGCCTTTGTGAGCCTCAAATGCTGTTCAGAGGTGTAGTCGATGCTAACATTCCTGGAACCTTCCTCATATCCTCATAGATTTGATCTGGTCCTGGGGTCGAGGTGCAGAAACAACAACACAATCAACTTACAGCTTACAGCTTAGGAAGTGCAGCGCTTTTATGATTTTTAATCAGACATTTCAAGCGATTTTTTCCATGGTTTCAAAATAATTTCAGTCAAATAATTGACTAGCTTCAAAACAAAAAACTACATATTTATGTCTAAAAATCCATACATTCACACTAACAATGGACATGACTGTTGTGTTACCTGTACTGTGGTTTGTCCCTTTTGGGCGTGGCCTATCCAGTGACAACCAGTAGGAGGTAAATATCAAAATTAACCAGTTAAACACAAATGAATTAACTCTTTAATCAGTTAGTTGTGAATCTTTGTTCTCAGATTAGATTAGCAAAGCGAGCTAACTATACTAGCAACATCCACTCACTGGAGGAGGCAGTGATCTCTTTATCCTTCTTCATAATGTCTTTATATGTATTAGTTAGTATAAGATGAATTGTATATGACAGGATAAGGTGAAACCATGTGAAAGTTTTTATACCAAACGGTAAATACAAATTAATTGCAGATAAGGAAGGAGCTAAAGTTGTGATTTTTTTCATTTACATAGACAACATGAGAATATCTCCATTTACAAATCGTTGATTGCTGAGTGCGCAGCTTTGTGTCAGAAAGATATGTAGAAAATGAATGAGACTGAGGCTGAGACTGGGATTTATGATTAACATTATTGACAAAGGCAGAAATTTGGACTGAGGGGTAAGACGAGGGAAGGGTAAGACTGAGGGGTAAGATGAGGGATAAGACAAGGGAGGAGTAAATGAGGGAAGGGTAACACTGAGGGATAAGATGAGGGATAAGACAAGGGAGGGGTAAGACTGATGGGTAAGACGAGAGAGGTAAGACTGATGGGTAAGACTGAGGGTTAAGACGAGGGAGGGTAATACAGGGGTAAGATGAGGGAGGAGTAAGACTGAGGGGTAAGACGAGGAAGGGGAAAGACTGAGGGGTATTACAAGGGAGGTGTAAGACCGAGGGGTAAGACGAGGAAGGGAAGAGACTGAGGGGTAAGACTGAGGTGTAATATGAGGGAGGGGTAAGACTGAGGGGTAAGACGAGGAAGGATAAACGTATTAATACCCAATTGAGGAAGCTCCGCCCCCTTGACATACACCTCACTGATCTAAAATAAACATAAAGTGACAAATGCTCCATCACCATCAGTGAAGAGGCGGAGCCAGATCTCTCGCTATAGAGAATATTAAGAGATTTTCAGCTCTGCTCCACCACGACTCTGTGACTCACGTTTGAGGCGTGATGTGAGGCGTGATGGATGAGCCTGTCTTCTTCCCAAACTCCGCTCACGAGCCGTGTGCTGCATGCCGTCTCACGTGTTACACAGTAACCGGATAAACAGAGAGATTTCAGCTTCCAGTTGACCTCAAGAGCCGTTACACACACATTATTAACCTTGCAACATCTACGCTTTAGGAGCACTTTGATTTTCAGTCCCGTGAGCATCCCAACAGTGCAGCAGTGCAATAATCAAAATTGGATTTCTTTTCACATGGCTGCATGTCTGACTCCTCCGCCCTTACCGACGTCTCTCTATCTGATAATCCACCCCGGGTTCAGTCCTTCATTTGGCCACAGTGAGAGAAAGCTGGGAAAGACAGAACCTTCTCGATTTAGAGATGAGTCTCAGGGGGTCCTGAGGAAGACAAGGCCTTGTAGAGCTAGCGACTCTAATTAGCCTATTGGCAGGGTTTCTGTAAGAAGAGCATACAGGAAGTCACGCTAAGTAAATATCACAGCGTGGGGCAAATCGAAGTGGGATTTCTATTCAGACTTATAGGGGAAAAAAAGTCAAGTCTGGAATGCTTAAGGATTTTTACAACACAGTGCTGAAGTCTTTTAACTAAACAAAGGAGTCTTTGAAGGAGTCACGTGATGCTCCCGGCAACAGTCAAGGCCTACTCAGCAGCTTTACACAGAAATCTGGCCAAAAATGACGGGAAGGAAGTGCAGAAATGACATTTTACCAAGTGAAAAGATAAATATAAAGATGAAAGTATAATCCACTTTATTGTCTAATCCTAATGTAAGATTCTGAAACCTGTAGATGATTGTGGACTTCTTGTTCTGATTATTTTCCTAATATTAAACATTTATTACTGGAAAGTTCATTCATGCTACACAATCACAGGAAAGCAGAGCCAGAACTTTCTATCTGGAGTAGTTTGAAATATCAAAGTGTCTTGGATAACTTCACAGATTTGGCTCTGTAGATGATATACGCCAATTTGTAGAAGCAATTAAACAGCTTTTGACAAAATCCAAGATGGTGGAAAATGGAATTAGGTGGAAATTGATGTCATGGGTTGAACTCACCATGACCCAAAGAATCCAGGACTGACCTTTGGTTTCCTTTTACATTTTGGACACAAGGTTAAATTTTACAGCCAAAGACATACCCCCAAATTTGACCTGATGTTGGCGCTAGAGTGTTCGCTGCATTTGGCCCAAATTTGGTAAAAATGTTTATTATATCCTCTACAACCAGTGGTCCAAATTTCACCTCAAATGGTTGCTCACATGGGCTGCTGTAGTAGACGGAAGAAGAAGTAGAAGAAGAAGAAGAAGAAGAGGAAGAAAAGGATAGAAAAACAGCATGCCTATGGATCTTTGGTGCATGGCCCCCTAATAATAATCCATCCACCCATTGTCTATACCTGCTTTATTCCTAAATAGGGTCACAGGGGTCTGTTGGAGCCAATCCCAGAGCACATTGGGCAAAAGGCAGGGGTACACCCTGGACAGGTCACCAGTCCATTACAGGGCCACACATATAGACAGACAATCACACACTCTCCTATGGGCAATTTAGAATTATTGTATATGTTTTTGTACTGTGGGAGGAAACCAGAAAACCCAGAGTAAACCAACACAGACACAAGGAGAACATGCAAACTCCACACAGAAAGGCCCCTGCCTGTTCAATCCTGGGACTCAAACCCAGGACCTTCTTGCTGTGAGGCAACAGTGCTGACCAATAAGCCACCGTGCTGCCCGCTAATAATAGTGTTAATAAAAAATTCATAATCATCTCATAATTTGAAAGCACTACTGAATAAATTTGCCTCCCACAAGTAAAATATTTTCACCTGCTTTACACACTGAATAAAGAGATTCTGGCGAGGGAAAGGCTGTTTTTTGCTGCTGTAACGTTTCATGAATATTTTGTGCAACTCTAAATAGATTAAAAAAAAATGAAGCATAATTATATATTGTAAAAAAATGGAACACTGGAATATTGTTGTTGTCTTAAATGCTGTAGGATTCACAGCCTTAGCCTTACTTCTTCATGACTGCTGTGTTGAGAATGTGTGTGTGTGTGAGCAGCAGAGGGATCGATACAACCGGTCGCGAGACAAACAGCCAGTGTGGCGAATCCCAGAGCAGCCACAGCTTTAATTTGTTACACTGACTGAATACAGTAACTTCACAGTGCAGTAAAGCGGATCAATAACGGATCGATCGCATCATCGATTCCAGGACAGACGTATCGACGCGTCCGATCTCTGAAGCCACGAGGGTGCGAATCTCGAGGAACTTGATTCGATTAGGTTTGAATTGAGAATGTCACGATGAGATTACAGAAGCGTTCTGGAAGAAATAAGCGAGTGAGGCTAAGCTCCATCCTGCACCGCACCAACACATCAATATACAGTTTCATTTTCATATGTTTCCCGACTCGGTGTGTGCTGTCATGGGAGAATATGAGCCAGAGCTTCACTGGGGCTTGTTTTAATATGATTTCTTTGCAAGCTTTGAGTTTTTTAGTCTGCAGAACAGGAATCGTTTCATCAGAGCGGTGAGAGACAAGCCACATGGCAGCTAGGTGAACTCCATGCGTTATTTATTTATGCTAACGCCAGCAGAGCCTCACACACACACACTCGAATCTGGGTCAGATGTGTCTGAAATGCGTCTGGGCGTGTCTAATGTCGGAAGTGCGGCTGGACTGGAGGTGGCCCAGCTGTACGCTCTGCTCCGCTCCGTATCAGGAGACAGATCAGGGTGTTTATCAGCGCTGAGTTGTGGCTGTTTGTCTGGCAGACGTTTGGATGAGCTCATCACCATCATGGCAGGAACGCGGGCTGTGATGAAAGCCGTATCTGTATCGCTATCTAGATAGACGGATCACACCAAATCTAACTGATTTCCAGAATGTTGTGTGGAGACATGAAACGTCGCTTCTTCCGACACAGATCAGAAATCTTTAACGTCTAGAGAAAGAAATATTTCAGTGTGGGATGAAGTAAACAAACAAATTCCAAGCAAATTTACAATAAGTTCATACTTCATACTTGTCTGTGTGTGTGTGTTGGAGGTGGGGGGGGTAACCCCCCTGCTGAATGGCGCATCACATTTAGCTACACCCACAAACATTTCTCTTGTATTTTGTCTCTTATCAATGTGTCATGAGACCTACTGCCCTCGCTTGTGGCCTAGACATCTTCATACAAGAAACAGTACTAGCTACATTTAAAATGTATCTTAACCGTCTGAATAGATTAGCAAAGCGTCCTGTATGAGCTACACTCTCTCACCAGACACACCAAGGATCAGTGATCAGGCTTTATGGGATTTGGTAGTTTAGTGGTTAATGTGTTGGACTATGAAGTTTGATTCCCAGATCCACCAACTTGCCACTGCTGGGCCCCTGAGCAAGGCCCTTATCCCTCAACTGCTCAGGTGTATAAAATGAGATACACTGTAAGGCACTCTGGATAAGGGCATCTGCCAAAATGCCAGGAATGTAAATGTAAATAATGTGTAGGATAACCACACATAAAGGTTGTGGGTTTGAATCCCATGTCAACCAAGGTGCTGGATCCCTGCATAAAGCCCTTAATCCTCATTTAGAGAAGGCACTGTGGATAAGTGTGTTTGTAAAATAGTGTAAATGTACAAATTTATCCTCAGAACATCTCTTTAACTGCTTACATACACACAGAGTGACTAAGAGGAGATAAGATGGAACCACAGTTTGAAGCTTTTTAACATGTTGGACCACAGGATTGATCCGAAGATTCGCTCAAGAGATTTTGAGGAAATCTCGATTCAAACGTCACTCTTTGTCGAGTCCAGCTGAGCGGAACTCTAGCGTAGTTTTCTCGGTTAGCATGCAGACATTTGCAGAAGGGAATGAGATCCCGAGGTTTGAGAGTGTGAGATTTATCAACAATGTTAAATGACATTGCGGGAATTTGAAGAATAATAAATGGATATTCAGCAGGTAAATCTGCCAAGACTCAGCAAAAACTGACCATCTGTGTATCGGCCAGTCACAGGTCATCGTAGATGTGTGTATAGAGGTCTGTAGAGATCATTTGCCTTCACAGATCATGAGCAAATCATCTCGGTTTAGATGTGGACTTATACGATAACAAAGTACAGGATAACTACAGAAACATGAAATGAAAGGAAATGATTGAGAGTGAGATGAAGAAATGAAGGGATCAAGCTACAGGTTTTCTGAGCCCTCGAGAAGTCCAGTGACATGACTGCTCGGATCTTCTCGTTGATCTGTCGTGTACGGTGTAGAGTGCAGGTAAAATCCAGAACAGCAGGATGGACATTTCTATCCGTTCCATACAAACATCCAGAACATTTACGCTGTCTATAAATAGACTTTTCATTTTTGGCCTTTTTCAGTCAAAGTGTTGAAGAACGAGAAAAGTGCAGAGGGGGAAAAAGAATCAGCCAGCGATTCCGTACATGGACATGTTTAAAGCATTACATCATTTTATAGCTTTAACCAGATGAGCGAGAGAGAGAGAGAGAGAGCAGAGAGAGAGAGCAGAGAGAACCAGGAGAGAAGAAAAAAACCCTCCTGATCACCTGCTCCAGGACGCCCTGATACGACCTTGACTGAAAACAATACAGTTAAATATATTAATATTCATCCTGCTGCTTCCTGTCTCTGATGATTCAGGGTCGGTTTGGGTTATTTATAAAGCATCAAAGCCGTGAAGAATGACAAGAGACTGAGCAGGATGTGAAGCCATACTGCTGCTGCCGCTGGTGGTGGTGGTGGTGGAGCTGTGGGCCGTCTGGAGAAGTTCAGCTCTGAGTCTCTTCAACTTTAAATAAAAAAAAGAGGAAAGAAAGAATGAAGAACCACATGAAACCCCAGACACGCAGCCCAGGATTAAAAATAGCTCCGAAAATAAAAGCTTTGCTCACCAGGATTGTAGGTTTTGCTCCATAAGTGTACTGTACCTCAGGGAAAAAAACAAAAACGAAACACTGCAATGTACAAATCACTCCAAAGAATCAGACGGGCTCCAAAGAATCAGACGGGCTCCAAAGAATCAGACGGGCTCCAAAGAATCAGACGGGCTCCAAAGATAAATATCATTTCTGTATAGTGACTTTTGGTTTTTTTAGCTTTCTCAACTTCAGTTGTGTGTTTTTAAGCTAGAAAACAAAAATCACCACAAAACAACAACAAGGTCCTGTAGTGAAATGAAGAAATAACACACTTTAGAGTGTGCAGTTAGATAGATAGATAGATAGATAGATAGATAGATAGATAGATAGATAGATAGATAGATAGATAGATAGGAAGACAGACAGACAGACAGACAGACAGACAGATAGGCAGGCAGGCAGACAGACAGACAGAAAGATAGATAGATAGATAGATAGATAGATAGATAGATAGATAGATAGATAGATAGATAGATAGATAGACAGACAGACAGACAGACAGACAGATAGATAGATAGATAGATAGATAGATAGATAGATAGATAGATAGATAGACAGGCAGGCAGGCAGGCAGGCAGACAGAAAGATAGATAGATAGATAGATAGATAGATAGATAGATAGATAGATAGATAGATAGATAGATAGATAGATAGATAGATAGATACTTTATTCATCCCAGTGGGAAATTTACAACTTCCTGCAGTATCAGATAATAAGGTAATAAATAAATAAATAAATAAAAAAATAAAAAAAATAATAAAATAAAATAAAATAAAAATATACTAAATAGTAGAATTTAATGGTAAAATCATCTGAGTTCCAGTGTTTAAATCTGCTAGAGCATACGTCAGAGCATGAAGTATCGTTAATCAGTAAGATACAGGAACATTTCACAGAATAGTGTAACTATAAAAGGATAAAAAAATCAGCCTTAGTCTATGGTTGTCGTGGATATTTTTGGACATTTCCCCGCTTGACCACCAGAGGGCAGACATTTGAGTCGAGCTTTTTCTTTAGGTGTGTGCTGAGTTATGTTCACGTGTTCTGTGAGAGGTGATTATTCACGCCGGTGATTAGTCACCTGATTAACGTCCCTTTGTCTCACTGTGTGTTTGTCTTTGATACCAGTCCTGTATTCTACTGTTTGTTTGTTTGTTTCGCTTTGCCACAATATCTGTTTGTACTCAGTGCTGTAGTTTAAGTTGTAAATAAAAGTTCTGTGGTGATCAGAACAATTCGAGTCATTTGAAATCCATTCCACTTTTATTATCAGAATTTACAATCATTATTTCTCAAACAGGAATCAAACATTTAGGTAAAAAAAACAAAATGAAACAAAACAAAAAAAAACAAACAAACATAAAAGGCACAAAGAGCGAATGTTGATAAAAACATCGTCTCTCACACAGCATCTCTCACTCTCTCTCTTTCTCTCTCTCTCTCTAGAAATATATTCTCTTCTTATCATTTATTTATAGCTATATTTCTACAGAAAGCAGGGATTCGCTATAGAATCGCTCTGAGATACTTCTAAATGTTGATCCTTTAAGGCTTTAAATAAAAAGCTTTCACAGTTTCATCACATTTTCTATCGTATATATTCTCTGTCTGTTTTTTATTGTTTTTTATTTTTAGATCACATTCGTATACAGGACTGCATAGGCGAAGGAAAAGGGAAAAGAGACAAAATAAAGGTTTTTTTACATATACAGAATGTGATGTTCACGAGGGGAAAAAAAAAGTGCAGCGTGTCAGTTTAGAGATAAAGAAACACTTCTGATACCATATACAATACGTGTTTTTTAAAAAAAAATAATAAAAAATTCAGCCAACGGAGAAACCTTCTGCGGTTCTGAAGACCTTCATAATAAAGTCGTTCATAATGAATAAAGTCGTGGCAGTCATTAATAACGCCGAGGCTGGAGGCGTGAAGAAATCAGACCAGAGCGTGGAGATGGTCATGTGACCCCTACAGCTTAATGTAGTTTAAAAAAATTAAAAAGCAAAAAAAAAATTTAAGTTTAGTTGTTATAACTATAACAAGTTTGCACACCGTTTAATCAGTAAAATTCAGAAGAAAAAAAATCAGACGTAAAAATAATCATTCAGTTAATCACTTAATTTTAGATTTATTTCGAATGATTGAAAGAAAATTGGCGTATATTTTAAATTTAATTAATTAATTAGTTAATTTATTTATTTAATGGTCCTGCGTCTCGAAAGAAAAAAAAAATCTGCTTTAAAGAATGATTAATAATTAAGAACATTATCATGTAAGAGAAATCTGATCGAGTTATTGAACAAAATTTTTTTTATAATAATAATATTAAGTTTTGAGGCAATTTGTTCAATGATCCAGAAAACAAAGGTCTACTTTTGGCAGTAGTTATAATAATAATAATAATAATGATAATAATAATAATAATAATAATAATATTATTATTATTATTATTATTATTATTATTATTATTAATAATAATAAATCAGCATTTTGTTCTTTAGGTTGGGCAAAATATAAACCTCATCACCAGGTCATGTGACAGTGTGTAGAGCTTGACATGAAACATAAATGCATTTTAAAGCACGTGTGTGTGTGTGTGTGTGTGTGTGTGAGAGCCACAATGTAATTTAACTTGATTTAATTCATTAATAAATTACTTATTAATTAATTTCTTTTGAAATTCATAGTAATTAATTAATTAATTGAAGAAAATAATTAATAATAAATAAATAATAAATCAATTGATGAATAAATTAATTATTAATTAATTAATAATTAATATATTATTTAATTACCTTTTTAATAATACCTCTTACATTTTTTAATTTATTTTTATTTCTTTATTTGTTTGTTTGTTTGTCTTTGGTATTAATTGAATATTAGCTGCGAGTGGACAAAGTAAGGGTCTGTAATTTGCTATTTATCAATTAAAAAAAATTAATTATATGACAAAGACAAAAAAAAGTTTG